>NW_019727402.1:34364-37886 GCF_002891405.2 Cryptotermes secundus | reverse complement strand
ATATATATATATATACTCCTTAAATACAAGCGGATGATTCCAAATGCATTAGCCGATATCTTATATTATAAGTGCGGAAGGGTATATTAAATGGTTTCTTAAGAATTTATCAATCGATCAGCGCTGTTGTAAGCAACACTTAGTACTCTCTCCCGGGCCTCTTACACTCACTGAGGTTTTTTAATGTTGTTCGAAGTCCCCTCAGGGAACTTAGTGGTTGCACCTCAAAACTCTAACAAAACTTTTTGAAATACTAATATAAAATTAAAATATATATATGTTTATCAACATCCTATTTTGTCACATTCTTCTTATTCAATTGTGATCCACTGTGTCGTGTTGTAGTCCTTCAGCGTTGTTTTGAAATCACGATTTCAGTGCATCTTCACGCTGTGAACTCGAAGATGTATGTACAGACAGCCGCATCTGTATTAAGCAGCAGTGCTTCTACCTACTCTGAACTTGGCAAATGTGGGCACTGCACTACCGACCCGGGTATAGCTTCCAGTCACGTTTATTTTTGCCATCTTCTGCTCCCATTTGTAACTTCTGTATAACATACGCTATATAACGACAGAGTAGCAAGCAGTTTCCCTGTATGCACCGTATAAACATTGACCACTACCGACTCCTTCAGTATCCTTATCCATTCATCACTTACCAACGTCCTTAAATTCGACGCAGATGATAAAGCGTCGTTATTTAAATTGAAAACAATACACAGTTATTCTTCTTCCCTCATTGCTCTTCACGCTTTTTTCTAAAAAGGAAAAGCTATCCCTGTAACAGGCTTTGAAGGCCCATAGGGTTGTGAGACGTTAAGGCTCCAACTTTTTCTAGACAAACGACTCTCAGAGTGGCGGTAAGGTTGTCAGCCTTATGCACCGGCCGTCTTTCACTCCCAGGAAGATTTCTGGTACTCATTCCTGTTAGAGGCTGAATCGATCTCGGGACCATAGTGCGGCTGAAAAGATTAGGTCAACTATTAAAGCACAGTCACAGGGCATGTAATTTTCCCATTACTGTTTCACTTTTCACTTGGATCAAAATATAAGCATTAAAGCAGCCAGTTCAGGGGTTTAGGTGTTCAGTGTAATTAACATGCGCATATCACACGTATTGTCATGTGATCTGTCGAGCAGTAGTAGAGGGATTTCACTGGGTACTCCGCGGTCATCGAACGTACGTAAGCAGACATAATTATTTTAAGACTAAAAGTATGTACGTGTTTCCATTATAGTATTCTCGTCGTACTGCTTTGATCTAACTTTGCTATATTTTAGCCCCAGTGTAATTAAACAAATTTGTATTCCGCATATCAGGTTCTCACAGCGGCGGTTATGAAGAATTATATAATGTCTTTGGCATATAACGCCATGTAGCCCAATGAAAGTCAGGAACATGTCGGTTGACTTTCACTGGGCTACATGGCGTTATGTCCCAGAGGATTGAACTCTGTATATATACGAGTAGATATATATATATAGGCCGGTCACGGTAGCCCAGCGGTCTAAGGCATGTACTGTCTTCGCTCGCTTGGAAACCGGGATCGTGGCTTCGAATCCCACTCATTGCATGGATGTTTAGTTTGTGTGTCTGCGTTTTTCTGTGTTTGTCTACAGGTAGAGGCCTTGCGACGAGCTGATCACCCGCCCAAGGAGTCCTACCGAATGTGTAAGATCTAGAAAAACCGAAGTGAACGGGGAAGTTCATGGAGGTAGGCTTAGACCCGCTGGGGCTGTAGTGCCAAGGGGAAAAAAAATATATATGTATATGTACACACATACGTAGTATATTCGGTCTGTTAGTTTTCATTTTTATTTATGACAGAAGTGTCTGGATGTACATTGATTATCTATAAATGTTACCATTACAAAGAAATGTGTTTTCATACCTAATATCTATAGTGTCATCGACCCTCTAACGTTTAAATGTTTATCACATAAATAATTGTTTCCATAACCTTATACCCTTCGTCTTAACATGAGTTCACCATATTTACAAAACTACTAAAGAAGATTTACATATGAATGACACAAACATTGAAACACATAACCCTATATTTGAATGTACTATACAAAATTAGATAACGAAACATTATACCCCCCTTCTCTTCCCACTCCTCACAACCAGAACATATAAATACAGGAACAATTACACCGCATCAGCACTGGTAAAGACAACACCACACGTTGAGGAGGAAACAAACCAGGAGAAAGTGAGTGTAAAAAGTAAAGAAACACAACATAATAATAATAATAATAATAATAATAATAACAAAGAGAAAACAACATTAATATAGGAATTTATAAATCACAGATAACTAACGTGAGGAACCAGCTGCCAAGTAAAACATCTTATATTTTACGGAAATGACGACACCCTGAGTGAAGCAAAACAATAAGTAACAAATTATAAAAGAATTTTATATTTTTTTAATTAAAAGGAAGACTACAGCGTGTGGTTTTTTAAAATGAATTGGAACAGTGAAACAGTGTAGCAGTTTCGACACAATCTTAATTGAATATCTGTAAAAAAACACCTGAAGATGGCCGTTTGAGGCCGAAACATGTAGTGTTAGAGAGTGTATCGAAGTGTAAAATAAAAAGTTTTGCAATTTAGACGGATTATAGACAAATGGACGCTAATGTGAACAATTGCAACAGGATGCTGAAATACAGAATCATAGGCTTATGTAATCTCATGCTGTCTGTGTGTCTGTATATCCCCCCTATCAACATTTGAATTGGTTTATGAAACTTGGTATGACGGTGCCAGATCCCATCATACTTCATACTTCATAAATGCCTCCCATCAGTCTTGTCTATATATGTATCCCTCCTCTCGTCGCTAGTTTCCTGTTGGTCTCTGCTCTGTCCCTTACGCTGTCTGGTTCTGAGACAGTGTATTCCTCCGGGAGTAAATTGAAATGTATGCCGTACGAGCGTGACAAGAAACATTTCGAGTTAAAGAGAATGAGATAAACGGGAACAGAGAAAATTATCCATCAAGGAACTTCATAATTTTAATCTCCTAATATTGTTAGCCTAGTGAAATAACATTACTCTGCGGGGGAGGAAAGAACAAGGGGAGCACTGAAGTTTTATTAAGAAATCACTTGGAAAGTTACTACTGCTTAGCTTCCGGGAGGAGAATGGTGTAATATTAAAATTAATCTTACTAAAGATAGTTTTGTGCCGGTCACGGTAGCCGAGCGGTCTAAGGCGTGCACTGTCTTCGCTCGCTCGGAAGCCGGGATCGTGGGTTCGAATCCCACTCAGGGCATGGATGTTTGTGTACGTTTTTCTGTGTTTGTCTACAGGTAGAGGCCTTGCGACGAGCTGATCACTCGCCCAAGGAGTCCTACCGAATGTGTCAGATCTAGAAAAACCGAAGTGAATGGAGAAGTTCATGGAGGCAGGCCTAGGCCCACTGGGACTGTAGTGCCAGGGGGAAAAAAAAGATAATTTGTGCCGGTCACGGTAGCCGAGCGGTCTAAGGCATGCACTGTCTTCGCTCGCT
>NW_019727402.1:0-34343 GCF_002891405.2 Cryptotermes secundus | reverse complement strand
TGGGTTCCAATCCCACTCAGGGCATGGATGTTTAGTTTGTGTGTGTGCGTTTTTCCGTGGTTGTGTACAGGTAGAGGCCTTGCGACGAGCTGATCACCCGCCCAAGGAGTCCTACCGAAGGTGTAAGATCTAGAAAAAAAATACGAAGTGAACGGAGAAGTTCATGGAGGTAGGCCTACGCCCACTGGGGCTGTAGTACCAAGAAAAAAAAAAGATAGTTTTGTAATGTCAGATTAGTTTCACATGCGTCGGATGTTGGAATTGTGTAAGTACTGTTGGATCTTCAAGTTTTAATACGAGGTAGTTTAATTATTTATAAGATGTACATATATCGTATAAGATTTCGTATATCGAAACGTCTAATAGGCTGTAGCGATTTCTTAGCTGTAATTATCAGCTTGTAGTCTGACATTGAAATAAACATAGACGCAGAATGAAGAGGGTGAACATTGCGTCACTACAGTTGGGGATAAATTCCGGTATGTTTTTATCCTTCTTTATGTCAACATATCTAGTGAGCTACGATACTGTAAATCCGACTTGAAAGCTAGAAAGCCTGAATGATGCGGCAACTTCTCTGACACCCTTGCTGTGCGTGTTATCTAAACAAGTATATCAGGCGATATTTGTGGCGCGGTATTACCGCTATTTACTTTCCATCCATTTATAGAAATGTACTGCAATCGTGAAAAAGGATTCAGAATTAAATTCTACAATAGATTTAGGACTTTTTTGACACTAAAAACAGTTCCTAACAGCTGTCTGTAAGATTTTCTCAGAAGAATGTATAATCCATACAAAAGACTAACAAAAGAGAACGACGCGTTGATACTGTTAACACCTCTGTTTTAGCCTGCTTTCCGTTGCGATCACCATGTTAGTGTGTCTGTGTATCCCTCCCTTAATTTTTGAATATCTGTTCCAGTTTCTATGAAACTGTGTATATCATGGCAGTTGAGCCCATCTGAAGGGCCTACTTCATAAGTCCCTGCCATCAGTCCGTATGCCTGAATGTGTATCCCCCTATAGTTGCTAGGCGACGGCTCGGTAAACACGTTACTGGGGGAAAAAAATGCACAAGCAACAATAAAATAATTCTTGGACGCGTCGTTTTCTATGCTGTCCGTGTCGTGTCACAAGAAAGTAGGCAGTTAGTTCTTCCCAGAACATATTGGTTACTATGGGGATCCTAAGTTTAAACCCAAAACCGGCGACCGGTTTTTCTGGGTTTTCCTTGGTTGCGCCGGGAAAAAATTTATTACACCATAACATAGACATGACCGCTTTCTTCAACATTCTTTCCGATTCATAACTAAGTAAGTAAGAAAGAATGTGTTTTTATTAAACGCAAGGAGGATGCTCACTGTATTGATTTCTGTTAGGGGAAGTTCTGTTTTATACGCCCTGTCTATCGAGTTTGCGTGGCCATAAGAGCTCTACATCATGTGAGGATTATAGCAACCATCCAATAAATGACGCGAGTGTGTCCGGTGATTGCTGTAACGTGCTATTTGAGTGAGGTGATATAATTCACATCCACTGAATTATCCGTGGCAGCTTTTTGAAGCCACAACCATGGGTCACACAAGGGGTTAGGAAGTGCGCTGAATTTACTAGGAAAAGCTTCCCGGCCATGGGATCGCAACTACGAAGCAATTACATTGAATTTAAAATAGAAAACTCGCTGCGTCAGTTTCATTGATTTTGTTGTGTTGTGTTTAGCCTACAGCGTTACTGGAACGTCACATTAAAGCGGGCTAACAATAACATAACGGTGATTGACGTTTTCTTCTAAATGAACTAACTGCTTAGTGTAGGGTCTCCTTTCAGCAGTTGGCACTACTGACCAGTCAACGCTCAGGATTTTTATTCGGGAGGTGTGTGGTAAAATTTCGGCCGCGTTACTCCCTATCCTGACTTTAAGTTTTCCAAGATATTCTACCATCACCTGTGAATTCCGATTTAGTGCCTTGAAATGGGCCAAGATCACCTCCTTTCAAAACTCTACCTCTTCACTCACTCTCACTCATGGAGCTAAGCCCTTCTTGAGAAGCCGCCAATTGTGCAGCTACTCAAGAACTTCCCCACATTTCATGGAACCAGATGGTTCATTACCATGTTCACAAGAGCCCTCTACTGGTTCCTATCCTGAGCCAGATCAATCCAATCCATACCATCCTATACTCGCTCTCTAAGATCCATTTTAATATTATCCATCCACCCGTCTCGCTCCAAGCCATACAGTCTGTAGAAGTTCATTGTTCCTACGAAACCCGAAACTTCATTGTTGAATTCACAGAAGCCTCCTTCTAAATCCATGTTACCGGGACTTTGTCACCAAGGTTTCATGAACGGAGGAAACGGTTGCCAACCGACAAGTGGTGGTCCTCCAGTGTGAGGGGTTGCGGTGGTTGTAAGCACCTATCATCGTAAAGAACTAATAGGTTACGAAGTGTTGCGAAATATAACTCGCCATTTAAATTTTTGAACGTAGAGTTGAGTGTTACGATGTTATGGGCAGTTTATGAGTAAGCTGGGTCCCTCCATAACAAATAAATACACTCTGTATGTAGCACATATGCTTATGTTTTAGAATGGTGTTTTCTGTTTTAATGTCATCCACTTCTCAGGCAGTCGTGTTCACGCCTTGTTTTGATGCTGATTTTTAACATGATTTGAAGAAATGTATCGGCCTTCTTTCTGCCTAAAGCATTTCGATTTAACAATATTACTTTTTTATTTCATAATAATTGCATGTTGAAAGGAATTAAGTAAATTGCCATGATAAGGAATTAAATAAATATATATATATATAATGTGAAATATTATCATACTGTAAGGTGTATAGCTATTGAGCAGCGCGATAGACACCTTCTCGCTTAAGCGCACTGAACAATAGGACGAATTCTGTATTTCAGCATCCTGTTACAAAACTTTAATTAAAAAGTCTATGTATATACAGTCCGTCAACAATACAATTGTTTATTCACCATTGAACACTTAATACAACATGTTTCGGCTATAGATGGCCATCTTCAGGAATAGACAATTGTTTCACTGTTGACGGACTGTGGATACATAGACGTTTAATATGACGAATGTTTATAGCTCATTGCAAGGCAACAGTCAGCGCGCCAATGGACTGGCGTAGTACCTATCACGTGACTTGTTTTTAATGTGGTCTTCCGTATGCAACAGTAGGACTGTGTTTTCCATGCGTGGTCGGTGCGGAGGCTATATAACGACAGTTACAGATATAACAGCTTTCAGTTTTAAGTTCAGTTGCGTTCAAGTGAGTTCTCGGTAGGAGACAGCCACGGGAAGTTCAGTTTTGACTTCAACAGAGTGCATTTGAGTTCCAGAGTGATTGAAAAAGAAATGGCAAGCGGACTCCATAGTGATTTGAAGTTATAGTTTCAGTGTTGAGATCCGTTGCCAGGATACGACTAGTGAAGACGGAGAATCTTAGTGCGTGTGAAACGGTGAACCGGAAAATGTGTAAATCAGCGATATCGCTATATTGACTGTAATTTAGAGAGGTTGTAACCAAGGTGCTAATAAATCCGAACTAGAACCCGTTATTTTCGTCACGCGTGACAACATTCAAATCCTAGGAGACCTAATATAAATCCCACAATTTAATGACAAAGGAAGTTATAATATCCGATTCATTTCGTGACATGCGAACTAATAACTTAATTTGTTTCATTTCATCCTTCGCTTTCACACACAGGCCGATATCCTGTCATAAACTTTGAAATGCAATTCTGTAAGTGATTTTTCTTGCCATGCAGTTAGCGAGATGGCTTTAGTCGCATTCGTAGATCTGAGCAGAACGATTGGTCGGTTTCTGTATTCTCAGCGGTCTGCTAAGTGATCTGCGCCAATAAAAATTACAGACCATGTCTGCTCTTCCCTTCCCCAATCGAACAAGCATTTCCCCGACCTGTTACGACCAATACCTTAGTTTTCATTTCCTTTTATGGCTTTGGCCAGACCAACTAATTCCGCTATAGGATTAGGGTCCCTAGAATCATAACGAAATCAGTGTTTACATGGGAAGGAGGGTCTAACTATATCCGATTCGATTACCGTCATATAGTACCATATAGTATGGAGTGGGCCGCGCCATAGCTCAAGCGTTGAGTCGCTGGCTTCCCACCGCGGCGGCCAGGGTTCGATCCCGGGTCTGGTCAAGTGGGATATATGGTGGACAAAGTGGCGCTGGTGCAGGTTTTCTCCGAGTACTTCGGTTTCCCCTGCCAATCTTCATTCCACCAATTACTCCACAATCACCCTCACCTATAATCTGGGGCTGGTACAATAGACCAGAAATGGCCGCAGTACAAGGGACTTAGTCCCACCCCACTAGCAATAAAAAAAATAGTATGGAGTGTCATAATTGGCGGGGCATACGCTGTACTAACTTACTTACTCATGGAGCTGAGCCCTTCTTGAGGAGCCGCCAATTCTGCAGCTACTCAAGAATTTACCAGCTTTTTATGGAACCCGAAGGTTCATTACCGTGTTCACAAGAGCTCTCCACTGGTCCCTATCCTGAATCAATCCAATCCATACCATCCCGTCCTATCTCTCTAAGATCAATTTTAATATTAGCCACCCATCTACGCCTTGGAAAATGCTAGATGATTTCTCCTCAGGACACCGTTACGTTCATCAAATCGAGGTGAATAAAATGTTCATATAGCACGCATGATATAAATATCACTTCCATAAAAACGGTAGTCGGGAAAACTGACTCTTGAGACAGGTAGACGTAAAAAGGTGTATAATATTAAAATTATTTATACAGATGATAAAAAGAAGATATGGACTAGATTTGTGTGTCTCGCCATAGAGACCAGTGATGGGCTCTTGAGTATACATAATAAACATTCCAATTCCATAGAATTTATGAAGTTTCTTGGCCGAGTGAGCGACTAGCAGCTTCTCATAATGTGGCATCGGACGAGAAGGTGACGTTGAAGGACATGAGAGGAAGCGGCCGTGGATTGTTATGACGTATCCTACCGTCTGACTGCAGGACAGCTGGGAAGTACCACATAAGGATAGCAGAATAACCGAACCTGGGACTTCCAGAATACAGAGCCAAGCTTACCATATCTGTGCAACTTTTAGTTCGTTTGTCTGCTACGATGCTTACGGAAATAGTCATCTCAATCGTCAAGGAAAAGAGGAAACCACGCAGTACTTATAGGACCCGTGATAGCGACTGGTTACGGTCTGGACGGCTGGGTTTCGATTCCCGGCAGGGGTGAGATATTTTTTTCTTCTCCACAACGTCCAGACCGGCTCTGAGGCCCACCCCACCTCCTATCCAATGGATAACAGAGGTTGTTTCGCCTTGTGTAAAATGACAGATGCATCAAGCTGATCATTCACCTCTGTCTAGTGCAGAACATGCTGTAAGTCCGTTACCCTTCACTGGCCGTATTTCTTCTTAGTTTAATCACAGGTCAAATTCGCCCATGAGCAGTTCGTTTTCAGTGCTTCTTTACGAAGAGAACTCTGAAGGCCCCACGTCTGTTCATCGCTGCGTGAGGATTTCATTTTGAATACAATGTAACTTTATTTCACCCGATAAGACGTAACGTAAAATTGGCTTCAGCTGTGGGGCTTTTGCCCGACATTTCTTTCAACTGATGTCTTTCCATCTGGGAGAAGCTATGTTTACCCGACGGTTCTATTTTCTGTTCTTCTCACGCTAACTGAACGAGGAAGCTGCACACAATATCAGCATACGGAAGAGGTAAAGGGAAACTGAGGTTACATATGCAAGACTGTCTCGAAACTGCTGTCGTCATGTAGGACTTTAGAATACGCTGACTGCACTACAAAAAACATGTTTTTTTTAATTTGTTATGTTACAGGAAGATGTTTTGTCAACATTGTGTGGGGCATTGTTTGCTGTCTGAAGTATTATACACGTACATATTGTCGCGTATCGCGGGGTATATCGCGACAAATAACTTCTCGATGTATTTGATGTAGCGAATTTTATTTCACATTCGCACTTACAATCACCCAAATTACAGATTTACGATTACTGCTATCTGCAGTATCAAAATTAGTACACTCCAAATGCCACAATACAACTGACTAGTTGCTGGCTAACTCGGCGGTAGCTCCAGGACTCACTGNCTATAATTGATGCAGGCATACACGACACCAAATGTCGCTTTGAATTGGTAGCACTGCTGCTTTGTATTCGTGGAGATCCGGGGTTCAGATTTCGGCCCGATGATTGGCTATCCGACTGGGACTTTTCTTGGACTTCCTTAAACCCTCAACATTCCGACTTAGTACTTCAAATTAGTTTTTTATCCGAAAACTGCCGTATTTGTCTTTTGCATTTTAAGATTGGTGACAATAGTCGTACTGGGTCCGGGAGTTTTTCAGTACTGGGCAGTACATCACCTGCTGCTAGGAATCGTAGCTCAGGTCAGGATCAGCTCTGGGGCTCAGTGGGTACCTGGTCCTCTCCCCAGTCTCGGAACGTGAAACTGACCACTCGTCTCCTCCTAGTACTGAGGTAAAGAACACGCGGAACTCTGCCTCCAGTCCCCCATATGTCTTCATGCCTTGGTGTTTAATTGAACATAGAAAGAAATTTATATTGTATCTTTACGTTTGGAGTCGGTATAGCGTCTGGCTACGGGCAGTGGCCATAGTTTCTTGCCTTCTCCACAGCGTCCAGACCGGCTCTAAGGCCTACCCAGCATCCTTACCGATGTCAGATCAACCGATGTTTCGGCGGAACTTGTCGCCTCCATGTTCATGCCCGAAAAGTGAACGAAGCAACAAACCATCCGAAGCAAGCGGCAAGCTAATGACGGTTATCACTAATAACATTTTCTTGTGAACAGAATCCCTAGACGACTCGAGGGGAGCATATGGAAATACGTCGTAGTCGTGGGCTTAACAGCTCGAGGGGAATATAGGGAAATACGTTGTAGTGGGGAGCTTTACTGGACTACACGACGCTATATGCAAAAAGGCAGAACTCTGCATAGCCACCGCTGTTAAAACAAGTCTTTCGTTCTTCTATCGCTTTCGGTGCTATGTGACTGTTCTGAGTGACCGAAGTGGGAGGTAGTTGATGAGCCCGGTTGCCGTTGGCTTAGATCTGTAAGGATATCCGGACTCTCGTCCTTGCTCCGTGTTGACCCGTATGATCACATTGTTTCATATGTTTGAGCTGGGTTTCTGAGGGTAGAAGCTGCAAGCCTGGACACTTGTGGTTCCTAGAATATTCCGTTTTCCTTTTACCTCTTTCTAAAGCCTTTTCCTATATTTTTCTGGCCCTTTTAGCCTCGCTATCTATTTCAGTTGGTCTTTGACCTTCGTGAAGAGCTAATAATTGCTCAGCTAGTCAGTAAATTCCCAGAATTGTGTGGAACTTTGAGGTTCAGTACCGCGTTGACAAGAACCCACCCACCACTGGCCCCTATCCCGAGGTAGATGAATTCACTGCACATCCTCCAATCAGATTTTCTTAAGATACATTTTATATAATCCTGTCTATGCCTAGGTCTTGCAACTGGTCTCTTTCCTTCGGATTTTCCGACGACACTGCATCTATTTATCTTCTCTCCTACGTGTGTTCCATGCCCTTCCCACCTCTCTCTCCTTGTTACCATCGGCCCCTTTAACCTCTGTTGCCCAGAAGCAGAGGCGGTTGTGTCAGCCTGGACCTCCACTAATCATCTTTGAATCAGTAATCGGCTGTGCATGAAATGTAGTGTGAACATCACGACACTTGTGACCACCTCACCAATCTTTTGTACTTCCTAATGTCCTATTACGAATAATAGCCACGCTGCTAATGTGCAAAATTATGAGGTGGGAGTGACATTAGTTTATGTTAATGTAGAGTCTTGAAATTTTTTTTCCCTTGGCACTACAACCCCAGTGGGCCTAGGCCTACCTCCATGAACTTCTCCGTTCACTTCGGCTTTTCTAGATCTTACACATTCGGTAGGACTCCTTGGGCGGGTGATCAGCTCGTCGCAAGGCCTCTACCTGTACACAAACACAGAAAAACGCACACACAAAGTAAACATCTATGCCCTGAGTGGGATTCGAACCCACGATCTCGGCTTCCAAGCGAGCGAAGACAGTACATGCCTTAGACCGCTCGGCTACCGTGACCGGCTAGAGTCTTGAAATTGGGTGCTGAAAATTGATATAAGACATTTCGGCCTCGCTTTCAGTTTAATGGCAATAACTCGTTGGTCGGCTGTGATGACACTCGCACTGATGCTCGCCAGATCAGTAGTGCGAACTATAAATTAAGGCCAGTAATACATTTGCGGCATTACAACATAGAACAAAAATAACTCCGTAGCCTGTAGTCCTCAAGAGAACTATACCGACCGAGAGACCGAAGTTAGTACCAACTTTAGCAGATAGAGGGTGTCGCATGGTCAGCGCAACGGATCCCCGCGGCCGTTAATCTCGTTTTTCTAGACCGGAGGCGCTATTTCCTTGAAATAGCTCCACAGTTATCCATAGAATATGGAACAGAACTGAAAATAGACTTGTTATAGTGAAGCAAGATTTCTTCGAAATTCAGACAGAAACAGTGCTGTTAGGGTTGTAGTAGGGGAGGAATTGAATAAATTACAGGAGTAATTTAATGAGAGTTAAGAGAACAACAGTTGAACGTTTCAGGAGTTTACGTCAACGCTGGAGAGTTTGCAGGAACAGATGACTCTACCTAATCAGGGAGCTAGCCAGCCGCATGTTTGTGACAGTTACCCCCACAGAGTAAGCACAGGCGCTGACGTAAGTAGGAACCCTTCTCTCCATAGTGACGCCTATCACAGAAGAGAGCGACACTTGTGCAAGCGCATGAAGAATAATAATGACAAGCATGCAAATATTTCGTGTTGTCCCAGTGTACGTCGCAAGTCTGAATAAATACATTAAATTGCAAGGTCTCATGTGTTATTATAATCTCTCACTACTTTATGTAAGTTGTCTCGGATTCTCTCATATATATTTTTAATAAATTGCTTTTTGTCCTATTGTGTACATGGTCTGTAAATATTGTCACATGTTTTTGTGACTTGTAGACTTGTTTTGGATTGGTGAATAGATTTATTACAAGTCGTAACTACAATTAATTATAACACTCTAAAGATTACTGTAACCCCCAAATGTGTCTCCACATTGTCGTGGTGGTGGGGCCTGCGTGACTCTGTGACTTGCAGAGCTATGCCGGCGGTAGTTTAACTACCGGTAGGGTCACCCATGCTGGAAAGGTCAAATGGTAGAGTCCAGACTAAGAGAGATACCCGGGTCTACCAGGTTGGGGGTTGAGCATGAGGCTAACAACCTCATCCTGTAAAAAGAATTTTGTTCAGAAACCTAACAACCAGCCTCGGGTCATCATGCGTGGGTCCATTCCTATGGCAGCGTCCATTGGTTGTGGAGACTGCAGAGGGGGCCAAGGCTCACTAAGGGCTGCAGCTCCGAGTGGTAGGTAGGTAGGTAAAGATTACTATAATTGTAACACATAAAATAAAGTATTCAACGTGTTTTGCTTAGTCGTTGCTTGGTAACAAATCTTGTCTGGTTAACACTTTAACTACTGACTACTCCAATACTGATGAATGCACTGTCTTTTATAAATTCCCTGAGAACGTAGTAGAGATCGCCGCCCCCAAGGGTTCAATTACTATTCTTCATGAATCCTTTTTCTCGCAATCTTGTGATAATTCGGGACAACGCTTTGATTTATACAAGCGTATTCGTTACCGCGGGAACGTGTTTTGTCTAGCAATGGACGTCTCTGATGTGCTTTTCTGGCTGCACACTTCCGGCATTCAGGCGTAATTCACATTATGCATCCAGAGACATGCCTCAAAAAGTGCACTACTGCTCTGAAGTGAATTGTCGTTGCTTGTATTCAGCAACGCTAAAGCGCAAAATGCTCTGCATCCTCTCGCCGAATTGGACGAATATTTCTGATCAAAAAACACCCCTAATACTTCAGCTTCCTGCAGCCGTGAGGACAGCAAGGTATATTTTACTTCTTCGCATCCCTTCACCTTCCTTTACGCATAAACCCCTAAAAAAACTGGCAGGCAGTTATGATAGTGCTTGCCGATAGGTTGTTCAGGAGATTATTTGAGAAGTCCATATAAGATGTGGTCGAAACCCTAATGGAGTTATCACTTAGAAGACCTTGGCATTGATGGAGATAATATTAAAGAAAGAAGATGCGATAATGTCGACTGGATTCATCTGACTCAGGATAGCGACCAGTGGCAGACCTCGTTAACACGATAATTAAACTTCGGGTGCCATAATAAGCTTCTCAAGAACTCTTCCGCATGGACTTCATTATTAGACGTTTCTTTCACTGATCTTATCAAATGTTAAATCCAATCCAGAAATTTTTTTTTTCCTAGCTGAGATATCTCGTGGGTAGCATGGAAATGGTTGAGGTGTACTTGGAATCGATCTAGGAAGCACTTGACTTCAAGATGCAACTTCTCATTTGTTTGACAGTGATGCAGCGATGTGTGCTACAAGAAGCGTTTCAATGTTCAGCGTGTGTAAAGCGCTCTATGTCTTGGGAGTGAGGTGCTCAGATGGTAGCTGCAATGTAATTAAAATATCCTAATGCACTTAAGATGATGGCAAAGACTGTTATTGATATAACTGCGAGATACAAGTCTCCAGATTCCTCCTGCACGAGCGAAACTTTAGAACTTAATCTCAGCTGTGTTCAGAGAGGCTGTAATATAAAATCGCGAAGCTCGTTTAAGCCTCGCTTCATGAACACAAACTTTCTAAGAAAAGCTTATGGCCTTCTTTTAAATACTGTACTTCCCATCTCCACACAGAGTCTGTTTGCTGTCATCATGTACATAGCAAGCAGATGTTTGTGATGGTTGCGTCAGCAGAGGAAGTACGTGTATTGTCAGTGTGTGTCAGATGGTGGTGTTGATATAGTTGCCTGTAACCCTTCTGTAATGGCATATAATGGCGTGTATGTCCCACTACATTTCATGAAAATTTCATCTCAGCGATTCATTTTAGTTTTCCATTTCCTTTTGACAACGTACTCGTTTCTGAGTCGCATGTTAGTATTAGTAAGGCTATAACCTTATAAAATTACTGTTAGACGAATTTTTATTAAATTTTCTGTTTGAGGTTATGGAAGGTCTGCACCGGAATTGTCTGGTGTGTTTAAAGTTGGTTTTTATCGGTACAGTACTTGCTCTCGTACTGTATGAACCTAAAATTGAATTCTGTCGATGTTGTCAAAAGTGGCTTGTCGTACAAAAACACTGGTGACTTCCGTAAAATATACGTAGATTGTTTAATAGATATGGATATAATTTTGCTTTAATTTTCTTTTACAATGCTGATAATATTTTCTGACACTCTGCACACTAATTTCAGTGTAGTGTGGGTTTCTTTGCAACAGTGGGTTTGTATGCACAATGAATTAACATTGAATCCACTGATTAGAACGGGAAATTTTTTAAAATATCTATATATTCCACTCTTGTTGAAATAAATAGATTACAGATACCTAAAACTCGTCACACGGTATCTCTTCAGTTTGGTAACTTGGTTGTGTTTATAAACGCACAAAAATCGTTCCTATTTATACTTGGTTTAATAATGACGCTTTCAGTTGCTCAGATTAGGGTTGAATGTTAGGATGATTAGTAGATAATTAAATGGGGAGAGAGCCGGCGTAACTTAGTTTAAGGTACAATTCCTGTATTTATCAAAATGGACGGAGGAAAACCGAGAATAATGTAGATCTGATTAGCCGGTCTCCGAGCTTATATTTTAACCCGGGACTTCCCAAGTACGAAGCAAGGATGATAACCACATGACCAGATATTCGGTAAAAATCTTTCATAAAAATTCTGTGACAGAAATGTTTACGATTTTGAGCGTAGTAAAAAGTGCCCACCACTCTATGTTGTTATTTTACATTTCTAGGCAAAATTATATTTTTACAGAAATTTACATATAACCACAAATCATTTATGGGTCTTACATTATATGGCGCTAGTGTCGTCCCTCTGACAAGTACGTACAACCGCCATGTTTGTATCGATTAATGTATACGCGCTAAAATTACTACATTTACAGAATCCCTAAAGGCACGGTGTTTCTACTGAATTCGGTGGAACAGTGACAGGTTAATTATAAGGTGTCTCTCACACACACACACACGCACGCACGCTGTCGCTACTTAGCCGTCGGTATTAGGAGTAGGCTGTATATAAAGCGCAAGTCTCTTATCTTTACCTACATGTCATGTAAGCTGTAAAAGGTAAAGTTCTTTTATAATCTATTCCGATTTTCCCCTGTAGCTGACAGCCCCCTTGATGCATGACGGTCAGGGTGTGAGGCTCCGGCCGTCCCACTTCTAAGTTATCGCTGTCCCAAGCTGTCAGCTCTCAAATTCTCAAAGACTTTCCGCCTTTGCTGAAACTGCCAGAATTCCAGGAAATTACCAGATGTTACTTCCTGTTCACATAGCAAAACTTGAACTATGTCCCTTCCGCGTGTAAGAGCTGGCTATCTGCCGGATCTCTTTGTTTGTAATATTGTTAATCTTAACTTAATACAAAATTTAATTTTCACACAACAGTTCTCCAGTCAGAATGGACGGTTACACACTGAATGCGTAATCAATTCTGATTAGAGAGCCCACGGCCCGTTACGGCGTCGCAATGTTGTACGGAGAGGTTATCAACTTATTTTTCACAGAAAATATACTGACGTGTTGAATTGGACCATTTCCAATGGTGGACTTTGGTGCTAGCGCTGTCGAAACTTGTGATTGAATTTCAGTAGAGCTGGTTAGCTATTGAACTCTGCCACATCACAGCATAATGTATGTGCATATATTTATGTACTTAACTGTATTTATTCATATAATTGCTTTTATTTTATGCATCACTGATTGATACAACTCTGTTGACCAACATAATTAACCATTAGCATGTCTACCTCTTACTGTACTTATTCATTAGTCCTATAAATGCGATGTGACAGCAGTGACTATTAAGATTGTTCTCGTCTCAGAAGTTACGCCGTTTAGTTTGGTATGGACCGTGAAGCATTGATACGTGTGAATATCTGCCAGTCTACTTGGCATTACATCCTACAATATTGTCATGTGTAGACGGGGTTTTGGATTGGATGATTGGATTTATTGACACTTTATTCACACAACTCGGGACTACAGGCAGTGCAGCTCTATTGCCGATCTATACCCTTTAGAGTTCACCATTACACACGCACTAGGGTTCTCAGTCTTCACCAGTCATATCCTGGCAACGGGTTTATAACAGTCTCACGGGAACGTGTTTAACTAGTCGTTGACTAGAAATAAACGTCTAGTCTTACTTCGCTGTTCCTGCTTTCGGGCGTCATACCACAATACAGTAATCAGGAAAATTAATTCTTCAACCACATTGAAGATAATGTCAAACTCGTTCTTCAAAATATCGAAGGTTGAATCTTGAATGTTGGACATTTTCAATACGTGACGCTTGCGGTTAGATCATTTCTGTATTCCCATTAGCTGCCATGTGAATTGAAGGCTGTGGCACCACTAAACCTATGCTGCTTACCTGAAGAATCACTCCTAAACGTTTTAACGTCTTTCCTCCATAACTGAGCAAGTAGGGGCATTGTGTTTCCGCAAGACGTTAAGAAGCACTCAACACCGTCGCAGGGAACCAGACTTTCGGTCACACCATAAATAGAGAAGGATTCTTATCTGGACCTATCCTAGTACACCGTTTAGTACTTAACCTTAAATTTAAAACTTGCGTTTTGAATTAGGATAAGAGTTAGACATCCAGTAAGTTAGGTCAACGATAACGTGTCTTACTTATATTCAGGGGATAGAGCAAAGTTTTAAGAAAGTTTATCTGGCGGGGAAATTCTTGTCGCCTGGGGCCGCGTTCAGGCAAGCGGCAACCCCGGTTACAAATCTGTCAGCTCGAAGGAGTCAGAACGCAAGTTGCCTCCGGCGTGCTGTACCAGAGGTGACGTCACTGTCAGCTGAACTTGTTAGCGTCGTGTTGACTGGATAATGATCAGTATAGGCTGTGGCACCATCCGGCCGTATTTGAGGATGAAGCCCACATATGCAGGGGTGTGGCAGCATAGTGTTGTATACGTGCCAGAACTGGTTCTCTTTGTTTCTTTTACCCCCTGTTTTTATTTCCTTATCTTTCTCTAGAGCCGGGAAGCGCAGTCGATATAGCGACTGGCTACAGGCTGGATGACCAAGGGGTCGGAGTTCGAGTCCTAATGCGGGGCAAGAATTTTCATTTCTCCGTGTCGTCCAGACCGGCTCTGAGGCCCACCCAACTTAACCTCCTATCCAGTGGGTACCGGGTGCTCTTTCCTCAGGGGTAAAGCGGCCGGGGCATGAAGCTGAGGACTCACCTCCAACTAGTGCCGAGGCCAAGAGAACGTGAATCAATACATCCACTCTTACATAAGCCTTCACGGCGTAGTGCTTAATCAGTTGAGCACAGAGACAACTTTACCTTTTTACCTTCCTTTCTCTTGCTTTACTTCGAGTTTTTGTCTCTCACTTTCTCTCTTTTTCCTCCATGAGGATGTATACTTGTTTACTTATCATTTATATAAGAATTATGTCAGTTAACTTCGGCTGTATGACGTTGAAGGATTGGATAGTAATGAATAACGACTTGAAAAATATATAGAAGGAAGCAGTGGTGGCTGATTTAAAGTGATATCAACGCTCGGTCGGTATAGTTCGCTTGCGGAATACAAGCCACGGAGTTTATTTTGTATGTACAGTATGACAATTATTTACACGGAACTTGCATCGAAAATATTTTTGTCTCTCAGTACTGTTCTTCGTACACAACAAAATGGAACGCAGCGCCGTGTAGTGTATAGACGCCATCAAGACGCAGAATTTATGTTTGAAACATTCGTCTATGCTGTGCATATTTAACAAAATACAAGTCAATATAATTCTCTGTACATTATGGTATATGTGTTTTATCTTTGCAGCAGTATATATCCTGTAACAATAGCTTATTTTGTAATGAACTTCAGGAGGAAGTAAGTGTTCAAATAAAAAGTACCGCATTTGTAAAATAATTGTAATTCCAAACTGGAGTAAATTTCCTTATGCCTGTTACTCCTATATTCCAGTCTAAAAACCGACATTAACGGCCGTGGTGATCCGTGGCGCTGAACACGTGGCACTCTCTATCCGCGAAAGGTGGCACTAACTTCTCCGACAAGTGGCGGTCGCTCGGTCGGTATAGTTCGCTTGCGGACTACAGGCCACAGGGTTTGTTTTGTTTTGTTACTACTATATGTGCTGTAAGCGACCTCCGTAGTCTAGAGGTAACGTTCCCACCTCATGACTCGTAGTACGCGGGTTCAAATACCCGGCGGAGGTCGTCGAATTTTTAAGGGTGGAAAAATTCAGGGAACAAGTCCTTCGGGAGGGACTTTAAGCCCTGGGTCCCGTATCGTAGCTTTACGGCACGTAAAAGAACCTCATATCTCCAAAGGAGGTCACTGAGCCAAATTAACGGACGTTTCCCGCCCAACAGCAGTCTCTAATACCTCTGGTAGATGGGGGAAGGATTATAGATACCTCTCAGCTAGTAGAGCCGGTCTCGCTGGCTGGGCGGGACTGATGGTAAGCACCAATACCGGTACGATATAGAGACTTGTAGAAATCATAGAGGGAAGCACAATGGACCAATACAGGTCTAAGTGCATGGGGAAACCCACCCTCTCCAATAACTAACTAACTAACTAACTATATGTGCTGTACTTATGCTGCGGTATTTAACTTTAAAACGTTGTGTGTTTCAGGGGTTTGGCAAGGCGGACCATGAAGTGGCGGTTGGTCTGCTGAAGAAGAAGTATACAGACTATAGTATCTCCTGCAGCGATGAAGGCTATTGAGGGCGACAGAGCATCTCAGTTTGGCCATCTCAGCGTTTCAATGTAGCCCTCCCTATCTGTGACGCATCTCTTCGCCTATCTGAAAATTAATCCTCCAGGCCTTCATAGTTTTTTTGCGTTCTTTTTAATTTGATTTGTAATTAGTCGTCCACATTGATCTGCTCATGGTGAAACAGAACACAAATAACGAAGCGTGAACTTTTTAACAGTCTTAATTTGCTTTCAACTCCAAATTTGTAGCATAAACTATGTGAGTTATGTTTTCATTAGTGTCAGTGTAACCTGTTTGTGTGTATACTCGTATGTGAGACATCTCTATAAATAAATCATACTTCAAATTCATACTATCTTTTTAATGGGTTTTAAGTTAACATATACATGTATTTACGATTTTATCAGCTGATTCATTCAATCATTCGTTCACCAATGGCTCTACAGCCCTTTTTTGGGGGCCTGGCCTCTTTTTCAGTTCCGTAATCATTTTTAAACATTCGGTAGGACTCCTAGGACGAGTGATCAGCCCGTCGCAAGGCCGCTGCCTAAACACAGGACAACACAAACACAGAATATACACATAACAAACATTCATGCCTTGTGTGGGATTCGTACCTACGATCCCAGTGTTCGAGCGAAGGATGACAATTCATGCCTTAGGCCGCGCGGCCGCTGTGATCGGCTGATTGTATCAGCAGTCACTAATATAACAAAATAATAAAATATGAGTAATATTCTAGAAGAGTCCACAAAAGCAATACTATTTAACGCATTTGCGCAATGAGACAAAACCATACTGGAATATTTCATTAACTTCTTCTTCTTTTTCTTCTATCTGGCCTGTTCCAATTAAGAATTAATTTCTTAACGTATCGATCTTACTGGACATTTGGCAGGGCTTGATAAGCTTAAGATCGATAATGTAGTTAAAATATTATTAAGCTTATGTTATATAGAACCAGATGAAAATACACATAGATGGATCTGGTGAAACCGACCTACACGGGCGAATTGGTCGTACTCCTGGCTTCGAGTCTTGGTCCGAAAACCGTATATCCTGACTGACGATCAGCTCATAGATATATGTAAATTTAAATTAATACATTAATACAGCATTTTTCATTCATAATCACCTCACGAATCACTGCCACAAGTTATTACGGGACACTCTGTATAACATGTAGCCAGTGTAATGTTATATTGCCAGGAGGTTGTATTGACGGCAGTAATATGAAAACCGTCAGTATAAAAAATAAAATAAAAACCGATGGAACCAATTTGTAGCTAACGTGTTGAAAGCCATGTAAGCACTGGACGTCTGTTAGCACTATAAAAAATATAATTAACAAGCGTATCATAAAATATACTAATGTGACGTAGCGGGATTCCTCAGACATCTTCCTTTTGTTCTACAGACTGACAGATCCAAATATAGGCCCATCTCTACTTGGAACTGATCAATATCACATCACCTGCTCGCTCTGTTCCAACGCTCTAATGTTTCTTGTCTCCTTTCCATAAACAATGAGCTTTTACTCGCGTAAAAAGACAGTGGGACATAGCTTGATAATTCGGTTATGTAACGATGCTTTCTAATTGCAAGAGTTAAATATCGTGGAACAGTATGAGAAGGTGAACATGACTACAATCATTGCCTTTCTGGACATTATCCATCGTCCTTTTTTATTTAAATCACACAGTATTTCGGAGACTGGATTCTGTCTCCGTCTTCAGGTGGAACCTACTCAGTTGGACCCAATCATCACAAACTTTTAGGTCTTATGAAAATGAATGTTGAATAAATGAAGGTAAAGCTATTCCTGTAACAGGCCGTGGAGGCCCGTAGTGTTGTGAGACGTCGAGGCTCCCACATATTCTAGACAATCGGCCCACAGCTAGGGTGAGGCTGCCACCCTTACGCGCCAGCTGGTTTCCCTTTACCCCCAGGAAGATTCCTGATACTCATTTCTGTTAAGAGGCTGAGTCGATCCCAGGGCTATAGTGCGGTTGCAATAAGTAGGAATTGAGAAGGATATGGCTTGTCCTATTGAAATAAAGGTCTGCTATTCAGTAAACTTTCCCTGTAAAATACACTTAAATACACTTACGTGTTACTAAGTTCAAGGAGGATGAGGTGGACGGGGCATGTAGCACGATCCTCCGGAACCCATTTGATAAAATTCTTGGTGTGAATATCAAAGCCGGTCTGGTCGCTGTGTGCAACGGAAAAATCGCATATTCCTACCGGGACCCGAATCCCGATTCCTCAGACGTCCAGGCCACAACCCATCGCTATACTGACCGAGTTATCTCGGCTATGCGAACATATATCAGTTCTCTTTAAATATATTTCCCGTGTAGCTGTAACCAGTTCCATTTCTGAGTGTTACCTCATTTCGTAAGTTTAAAATGTGTTAATAAAGTTGCCCCTGTACTTGAGTAATTAAGTACCACGCCACGAAGACGTAAAGAGGAGTGGAGGAATAGCTTCATGTATTCTAACCTCACTAGATGGAGGTGAGTGGTCAGTTTCATGCTCTGACCGTCTTCCCCCCAGGAAAAGAGCTCTCTCTACCCATTGGATAGGAGGCTGAGTGGGTCCCAGAGCCGGTCTTGAGGCTGTAGAGGGTAGTAAAATCTCTTGGCCTCTGCCGGAAATTGAATTCTAATCCGTCGGCCGTCCAGCCTCTATCCCGTCGCTGTAACAACGAGCTATCTGAGCTCATTAACGGCTGTAAATACTGAAACTACTTGACCAATAGTTCTGTGTAACGTATTTTCTTTATAAGTGGTACGAAAAATATTGGAATCCGCCACTGTGCGTAGCGATGTTGGGACGAGTCAGCTGTGGCAGCCGCGGGGAAGTGAACTCCGCACATTGGCCTTAATAAGGCGCATCAGTCGGCAGAGCCCACAGACTAGAAGATGACTGTGCTCGTAGTGTTGCTGGCGCTGGTTGGGATTGCACAGGGCCTCCCTCAGTGCAGAGATGAGGATAACAATCCAGTCGACTGGTAAGCACTAACAGATTTATTTATGGTTTCTGTGAACTTGAACTATTAGAAAGTCTCTCACTGAATGACTAAAAGGGACGTGTAGCATAAAGGTAAAGTTATTCCTGTGTTTAACTAATTATGCCCTGCACCATGTAGACGNACGACGGGGATTCGATTCCCGGTAGGAGCAAGAAATTTTTCTATACTCCAGTGCCTTGAAAGCGGTTCTGGTGCCAACCGAGACTCCTATCCAGTGGGTACCGGGGGCTCTTTCCCCAGTGGTAAAGGGACCGAGTCATGAAGCTGACCTCTCACCTCTGATGCCGAGGTGAAGAATGCTCCCCCATACGTCTTCATTGCGTGGTGCTTAATTAATTAAGCATATAGGCAAACTTACCTAACCATTCGAACACTAGTGAAGCCTTAGTATGGAAACATGTTACTTAACGATGATATGCCAACCACAGCTGGCAAGACGTGTAGCATAAAGGTAAAGTTATTCCTGTGTTTAACTAATTATGCCCTGCACCATGTAGACGTATGTGGGAGCGGACGCATAGATAGTTGGAGGTGATTGGTCCGTTTCACGCTCCTGCCGCTTTACTCTGGGGAAAGAGCCCCCGGTACCCTTTGGATAGGAGGCTGAGTGGACCTCAGACGCGGTCTGAACACTGTGGAGAAGAGAAAATTCTTGACCCTACCGGGACTCGAACTCCGACTGCTCGGTCGTCTAGTCCGTAGCCAGTCGCTATACCGACTGCTATATCTCAGCTTTAGACATGTAGCGTTTCTTATTGAAATATGAAATAAATACGCGGGTTTCACAAAAAAAAAAAACAGAAAATTTCTTGAGCAGCTGAGTTCCTAACAAAGAAAAGCTATCAGTTGCTGTAAGTAAATAACATGGTTTACAATGAGCAGATAGCCGTAGCAAAGGATCTGCGAAATCCTGAACCGCACTGGTTACACAGCTGACTACTTGTCACTGTCCTGAAGATACTTAGACACAAACTAAGACGGTTCACGTTTACTGATCTTACGTTTAAGAAATATTCGTATGTATAGAAACGCTATGCAAAACAGGTTGTGGGAATTTCCAAGCCTTACCACTTTGAGGCCAGGGTTTCATTTCCTTGTATTATATTTGTATTCACCCCATAGGTATCATGGGCGAAAAGGCTAGCCCCTGACATCTCTCTGTGACTGCTTATTCCAATATTCAGTAACTACACTCTTACAATTTATATTAGGCAAATATATTACAACATATTCAGCCCATACACATGACATATACATAGGAAACAAAATTATTATAGAAGAGTCCTATCATCTATGACGTGACGCCGTGCAGTGTGGTGGAGTCAAAAGGGGTCAAAAGGTAGGCCAAGCAACCAGCAAGAAGCAAACATCAAGCAGGGGATTGAGGCAGTAGCTTCCTACAAAACATCGATTAAATTCTATACCAGAATACACGGTTTCACATCCCAGATGATAGTAGTGTTAATAGTTACCGCCGTAGGAATCCTCAGTGCAATATAATGCACCTGTTTCCAGCCAGGTGGCTGAATAGAAGGGCACTTGTGAGTCACTTGCCCGAGGGTTGGTGACGTCAGACAGCCATCTCATCGACCTAATATTTTCTCAAAAAACAATTACCGGGAACTCTATTTCGCGTCAGTTATATCGGTGTTCGCGACTTTGCCATACAGGACGGGATGGTGGAAGACGATGTTTTGGGGCAGTTTTTCTAGAGAGGGCTCTTACTTTTCATATGTAATTGGATGGATAAATGCATGGATTCTTGTTGCAGCGTGGAGCTTGTTATAACCAGGCGTATTAGGTATAGGCAAAGCAGGTCATGCCTTTGGCCCCACACCAGGAGGGTAGGCAACTTGTTTACTATTAAGAGGGTTGAGGTTCCCTAAGGATTATAGGTGTAACAGAATCAATGTGTTTTCTGCTCCATGTCTTCGTTGGTTCTCAAAAATAAGAAAACACACACCCACGCTTCATCACATTTTTCAGTGCCCTAATTTAAAAAGTCATACTTATGGTTTTGTATTTAGAATTGGAAAGGTTTGAGCAAGCTATCGTCATTTGTATAATTTATAATCGAGGTTCAAGTTCAGAGGAAAATATTAAAACCATTAATGTATAATATAGTCAAATACTTGTCACATAGAAGATTTTCTGAACTGAGGATTGAACAAACGGTTGTAAGGATTTTATATGAGGCCAGTTTAAAAAGTTCATGAAAAAAAACTTTTGGGAGTCATTGGTGTTCAGCATTCAGTGTGGGAGGATTTGGTCACTTCCAGCATAACCCACATGCACAGATGTTCTGGTATGTGATACTGTGTAATTTTATAGACAGGTAGACCTACCAACGTTCTGATGTATTCTACTGACTCCACCTTTAAAGTAAATGGGTACCTGTCTACCAAATTATTACTGTATCATATCTTAGAAGGCTGTAATCTTAACTAAACAAAATGCTTCCTTTGGTAAGCCTAGCACCTCTCCTCCAGAAGAGAAAATGCCATGCGTTCTGTGAGAGCTCAAATATAGG
The DNA here is from genome assembly GCF_002891405.2 of Cryptotermes secundus. Lineage (NCBI taxonomy): Eukaryota > Metazoa > Arthropoda > Insecta > Blattodea > Kalotermitidae > Cryptotermes > Cryptotermes secundus. Next base: position 12,803 of record NW_019727402.1, on the reverse strand, counting down.
GAGAGAGGGAAATGAATTGTTTTGTATGAAACGTTCACAAAAGAATTTTAGAGACAACAATTTTATGTGTAGGAAGTTGTGATAGGCCCACAGAATACAAAATTTTGCTGAGTTCATTTCACAATAGAAGTACGAGTAATTTCAAATAAAAGTGCTCCTTATAGAGTGAAACTTGCAAGAAATATAATTTGCTGAGTTGTAAGCAATAGTGTTGGCTCAAATGGCATGGGTCTGCTATATAAATAATAAAATCAATTCTCTAGACATTATCTTAATAAAATTATAAAGTGTTTATCTATTTAGAGTTGTGACTAAGCATTGTAATTATTTATCATGGCTTTACTTATTCCTTCATGGCATTAGCTAAGCACAAGAACAACTTCTCATTTTACTTCCACATAAAAATGTTACATTTGTGTTAATTTATTTTGCCTTTATTCCACTTTCAGGTATGTGCTTTATAAACTGCCTCGCAACAAGGAAAGCAGTAGCACCCTGATTCAAAATGGAGTAGCCTATGCATATATCACATCTGACAGTGTATCCAGAGGATGGATCTTATCAAATTCCTCCATTAATGATACTAAGTCAATGCCTGGCAACACTCTCGAACTTCTGTACAACTCTTCAGATGTTTTTAAAGTAACTCTAATTTGTTTCCATAAACTATCCAAACTCATTTGACATGGAATGTAAATTACCTCATTAAATTACACATGGCATTAACCAACCATGACTGTTTATTGCAGGCAAATTCCCTGCTGTGGGCCTTGTACAATGATCAAGTTCCAGGTAAGACATACAGCTCTGATCAAGGCCACACTAAAGGTGTTGTTATATCTGAGACTGATGGAGGCTTCTGGTTGGTGCACAGTGTTCCATACTTCCCTCCTATCCCAGGAAATGTGACAACTTCTGGCACTGATTCTGACAGTGGAGGTTACAGCTATCCTTCTACAGGACTTCGTTATGGACAAAGTTTCCTCTGCATTAGCCTGAGTGCCAGTCAGTTGGATCTTGTAGGTTTGTGATTTTCTTCTTATTTTATGGTATTAGGTTTTATATTTATTGTAATTTAGCTAGTGGTTTTGTATAGTGTTTAATGGGGTCTTTTACTTCAAGACTTTGCAAGAAGAACATAAATTAAAAATGCTTGAAAATGAAGCCATAGAATACTTATATGTAAAAGGGATATTTATGCGTATAGGAATGTTGTCTGGTGTTTCCTGTATCAGTATTTTTGTAATTATTTTACATGAAATGCAATAATATGCCCCCTCACAAATCCATTTATCACTGAACATTGCTGTTGAGTGGTTAGCATTCCTGCTTTGCATTCAGGATGTCCCAGATTCAAACATTATCCAAAGGGGGTAATTGTGTTGTTTGAAGTTTAGTTTGTTTTCATTGACCCCTCTAGTATAGTACCTTGAAACGAATCACAAACGCTTCTACATCCTTTACGATTCATCATTCATACCATATGGTGCTATACATATAACCAAGATTGCTATAGTTCATAATTATTAATTTATAATTCCTGTCTGTGCAATGGAATCAAATTCCAGCATAACTGATTCAAGCAGGAGGTGAAATATTACATTCTAAGATCCCTAAGCTAATTAGTTCTATCTGGAATAAGGAAAATTGCCTGATCAGTGGAAGGAGTCTATTATTGTACCAGTTCACAAGAAGGGTGATAAAGCTCAGTGTACTAATCATCGTTGGATATCACAGCTATCAACTTCATACAAAATTTAGCCAATATTCTACTCTCAAGGTTAAGCCCATATATAGATTAAATTATTTGGGATTATCAGTGTGGGTTTAGACGTAACAGATCAAATACAGATCAGTTCTTTTGCATTCATCAAATATTGGAGAAAAAAATAGGAGTACAGTGAGACAGTACATCAGCTATTCTTAGACTTCAAGAAAGCCTATGATTCAGTTAGGAGGGAAGTATTGTATAATATTCTCATAGAATTTGGGGTACCCATAAAACTAGTTAGGCTAATTAAAATGTATTTGGACAAAATGTATGGTGAAGTATACTTAGTTGCAGATATTCTTCTGCATCTATTTAATTAAAATAACTTACATGTATGTGTGTATGTGTGACTAAAATTCACAAATTCAACACATTCTCCTGCAATAGTGTTTGTACTCCAGTTCTGAAATGCTTCTGACAACCTTTCTAACGCTCTACAAATAGTGCCAGAAGGTTCAACACTGATAGGATATTTGGACACTGGTATTAGAAGTGGTATATATCTAGACTTCTTATACTATGATGGATACATTTTAGTATGTTAAGAGCATGCTGTGTGTAACTGTGTAATAGAAATCATAGGTGTAAAATGAGAAACAATAGAATAAATTTGCTAATTTATTTAACTTATGCTTTGCTCCATGGAAGTAATTAATTTATCAACAGACTTCTTCACTTTAAAGTTAACAAATGGGGAACATCATGACTGAAAAACTTGATGTCACAGTCCTTTGAAATTTAGAACTAAAGAAACTGGAACTCATTTTCTTGTATTTGTTAGGTACTCAGCTAACATACAATCAACCATGGATATATAGTTATAATGTACCTGAAGATCTGGAGAGGCATCTTCCTCACCTTGCAGCAGCTGCTAGAAGCGTGCGAGTTCGTGTTGCCCCTTGGCACCATCTGCAGGAGATAACTTCACTAGCAGGACAAGCATTTTACTCTTTTGCAAAAGCAGTAAAATTTAACAAAGGTAAACTAAATGAGCAGATGCTTGAAATGCCAACAGTTTTCAGCCTTTCAGTTCTTAATAAGAAGTCATTTATGGCAGATTATTAGTTTGGAATGACTGGAAGGAATGTGGGTTAATTGCCAGATATGACAGAAACTGAGTTGGCACTATATAATGCATCTGACATGCATTTCAGAGGTGACCGGTTTGATTCTTGGTTGGAGACCAGTTACCTGAATGAGATTTTACCAGAATTTTCTCAGTCCTTTCAGGCAAATTCTAGGATAATACATTAAATAGGCCACAATAATTTTTTTTTATATCCCCCTTAATCATTATTTGTAATCACACTACGATATTTAAATCAATGCTACATTAGTTCAGATGCTGGTATTAAAATCATAACAGTTTTCAGGATGATGATAATGTTAAGAGATATAAAAGTATTAAAATCATAAAGAAATACAAAAGTTTTAGTAAGTTAATAGAGTTTGTGGCTAGAAATAGCTACTTTTATGATAAAACCTGCACTTCAATATCAGAATATCCCAGTTTTTTCTCTCAAAAATACTCTTTCTTTTTTCTTGATATAAATGTTTCATAGCCTTGTTCAATGTTCATATAAGTCCATCTTTTGCAGAACTGTATTTTGACTGGGTAGCACCAGCATTACAGACTGATCTCCTAGTTGAGACTTGGCGCAATGGCAAAGGCAAATTGCCATCCAGCTGCAATAGTACTTTTACGTGAGTTCGAACATTTCTTGTAATAAATTTACATTTATTATGTAATGTGTGCACGTGTTGGTTAGTGTTAAACCTAAAATCGGATAACAGAGATGGAATTTGGATGGGAAAGTGGTCAGAACAATATTTCCTAGCCTACAAACTGAAGACTTCTGATGGTCTGAACTTAGGGTTTGTGGACGACATCCCACATTCTTTGAATTTTCAACCAACATCCATTTTAGTGGTATAATATCATCATTGGCCATGTTATTTTGTGAATAAATTAAGTTTGACATGAGTTTCCATTTTTATTCCAAAAGATTTAATCCAGGTGTTATAAAACATATTACAAAAATATTGCTTTCTGTTGCTTAATACATAACAAAGTATATAACTAGTTAGTTAGTTAGTTGGTTAGTTATTTGGAGAGGGTGGGTTTCCCCATGCACTTAGGCCTGTATTGGTCCATTGTGCTTCCCTCTATGATTTCTACCAGTCTCTATATCCTACCGGTACTGGTGCTTACCATCAGTCCCGCCCAGCCAGCGAGACCGGCTCTACTAGCTGAGAGGTATCTATAATGCTTCCCCCATCTACCAGAGGTATTAGAGACGGCTATTGGGCGGGAAACATCCATAATTTGGCTCAGTGACCTCCTTAGGAGATATGAGATTCTTTTACGTGCCATAAAGCTACGACATGGGACCCAGGGCTTAAAGTCCCTCCCGGAGGACTTGTTCCCTGAATTTTTCCGCCCTTAAAAATTCGATGACCTCCGCCGGGTATTTGAACCCACGTACTACGAGTCATGAGGTGGGAATGTTACCTCTAGACTACGGAGGCCGCTAAGTATATAACTATATTTGTTTTTAATGCAAATTATATAAGTAGGTAAGTGTGGTAAATCAGATGGTCTAGAAGACCAGGAGGGGGTGTTGAGATGGTCTGTGTTGGTAAGAGAGTTGGGAAATGCTGCAGCACAGTAGAGACTGTGACACAGTATTTTCTAATTGTCATAGATATTCTCTAACCTTCAATTTGTATCTGTAAACACAATTTTACTTCAATAACAGTTTCATTGATCCTATGCTTTACAAAGGTTGGAAGGTATGCTTATTCAGCATAAACATGTTCTAAATTGCTATACTGTATGGTTTATTGGTCTTTGCAAAGCAAATCCACTATGGAAATTACGCTGCATGAAGTAGGAAAGTATTTTTCCATGAATTTCTATTCTTTTTGTTTTGTTTATTTGTTCTTTTGTTGTTTTTATTAAATATGTACTATATTTAAAAGTTTCTGAAATAATAGAGATTTTAATGTGATATTTAATTAAAATTATGTGCTAATATGAGTATTTTGAATATTGATCCACTTTTTAGAAAGTTTATGAATTTTTATTGCGTTTCACATATAATAGAGATTACTTGTATATTCTGCAGATACCAATAAGTTCACCTTACAACTTTTAATGTAGACCCAGTATAAAATGTAATAAAAAATCCTTCTGAAGCTCTGAAGATGGAACATATAAACAGAATAATGGATGGCTAGGTGGATGAATACACAAAACCAACAACTATAGTTATTCACTTTGTGTAACTATGAAAGCACCAATAAGTCTGAAAACTGTATGACATGTCACTATAAAAGAGGAAGAAAACCTGAATGATGAGGTCATGAACAACAGTTTAAATGAGAGAAACTGAGTTCTTAGGTTTGCATAATATTATTATAATTTTATATGTTGTCTCAGTGTTCAAGACATTTCGTCAGTCACTGTAGATGCTGCAAATATTCGCTTCAAATCAACTGAAGATCACTCTAAGTGGGCAGCAGCATATGAAGATGATAACACAGAAAATGACTGGGTTTGTATAGGTGACATCAACAGAATGGTAGGTATAATTTGTCTAGTGGCTATTATATAGATTTAAAATGCAAACGATTCTGGATTTGATCACACTCAGCACTGCTGATGTCAAAAAAAACTATAAGAAAATATATGTCAGTATATTTGTCAGTATATGTGTCTCAGATAATAGACAGTATCTGATACAACTGTGGCGTAAGAAACAAGTTGTTTGTAGAATCAAACAGGTTTCAAGAAGTCTTAAGCAAGGCTTCAGGCTGCTATCCAAAAGCCATAAATAAAGAAATTTAATATGTCATATTACAGACAGTGTGAATTTATGTTTCAGATGTTTATATTATAATGCATCTTTTTTAAATTCCGGACTTGGTTCACTATGGATAAGGTGGTAAACTTCTGTACCAAATGACTGATTTAAGACTGGTCATAGTTAATGTAGATTTTTCTGGATGCCTTCCTAATCCCTCAGCAGTAGCATACTAACATTGCGGAGGTAATATAAGGTGCCTCCATAATTAGAGAGTTCATGTTGAACTGTGTGTCCTCTCTGAGAGCCATCATTCTCTCCAGAGTCCACATCATGGGTGCTTATAAATCAGAAAATAGATTCTTTCATGCTGATGAATGCATAGAGGATTTCCAAGCCAGGAGGACCAAAACAGGAGTAAAATACTACGGTTCAAACATTATTGCACTATTCATACTTCCCACATATTGTAAGGTAACAAATAGTTATGTATCTGTCTTTTGTAGGATCCGTTAGATTCCGGCAAATATTCAGCAATTGGAATTTTAACCCTGGTTTAATAGGACTTGTGCAGTTTGGTATATTAAATATGCTGAAACAAAATTACGTCACATAAAAGAAAATAATGACCAACAGAGGTTTCCAGAAAGAGAGAAAGAAAAAATTTGCCATATTAAATCTTTCAGCTCCTGTCTGAAATACCTTTAAGTTTAATCACAATTATTAACCTGTATATAAAAATACAATTATTCATGCATGTAAAGTTGTGGCCTTGAGTATCAATGACATTGGGGTCCATTTATCATATTGTAACGTGTTTCTGGTTACTGAAGACGCCGTAGAGATCGTTAATTGGTTAATTGAACAATCTACAAATATCGGCTACAATTAATTATCACAATGCTACGGGTTTCCACACTTTACAAACCCTACAACAAAATCTGTTAACACTATCTTCAAGAGTCTTCACATATTAATAACGCGGGAGCTATACGAGCCTCCCTGAATTACACTCCAAATATAACTGGTTATCACTGGTTATCGCACACACGTCTGTAGCTCGTAACTTGCGAACTGAGAACCCGATAACACACTCGGCGACTGTCACATTACAAGTCGACTCAGCGACTGTTACGTTCCAACTCTGTTAGGCGGCTGCTATGTTTCAACTCGGCGGCTGCCCACATTACAACTCGGAACTGTCTTCGGTGATGGCCAGGTTACAACTCGACTCGTAGCTGCTGTGCAGTTTCCTTATATAGCCGCAGTGGTGCCTCTCGCGTTCCACGTCACAGTAGGAAGTTGATTACGGGTACATAGCGTTGCGCGTTACATCACAGCGGAGGGGTGGGAGGGAGCGCTACGTTACCGCCATGCGCCTGTGGCCTGAGTTGCCACGTTACCGCTGGGTAGGGAGGGGGTTCTCCGTTGCGCAACATGTTACAATATATTTCTGTAGTCAAATGTAAGGCATCCCTGACTACTGCAGATTTCACGGCACAGTTTAATTTTTATAGCCATAAGTAGAGAAATCCAATTCAGAATTTAAAACACAATTAGTGGCTCTCTGCTGTTCCTGTAATAGAAACATGAGTGTTAAGCTATCCTTTATTGCCACAGACTTTAAATGAACCACAACCCTCTTGCAAAACTGCTTATGAATCCTAAGGTTGCATTATTCAATAAACATCATCTCCACTTTTAGCCACATTCCAAACCAAGTGCAGCCATAAGTATCCTGAGTTGAGCTGAATCTTAAATTTTCCTGATCTTGGGACATTTCAATTTAATAACATCTCTTATACACACAATTTTTAATTAAACATTTGCTATTAAATAAACATACTAAATTACTCTCTTCTTTCAGGAAAGCCAAGAGAGAAGAGGTGGTGGTACTGTCTGCATAAATCATCCAAAACTTTGGCAGAAATACTGGAACATTGTTAGTAGTATTGATCCTTGTCCAGCCAATCAGTGACAATAAATATGCAGTTCAGTTTTTCCTTACATATATCATGTGGGATTTCAGAATTTACAAATAATAAATGAAGCTTCAATGTCTATTATTCATTCATATCAAATGACTTCACTTTAACAAAAGACATTCTCTGATATATGGATACATTCTCAACATTATGGGTAAATTTTCGTTGTTCACTGAGCTCAATATGTATTACATGCTACAATTAATATATTGCTGGACATTATCCATCATCTTGTCTGTTCTTAAAAAACCGTCTAGTTTCTATTAAAAACAGAACGTTTCGGGAACTGGAATCTGTCCCCCTCTTCAGGTAAAACCTACTCAGTTGGGTCCAATAGACAGAGCTAGCCCCTATCTTCAGAGATAGGGGCTGTTTGGTATAAGAAAAAACTGAAATAATATGTATAAAAGAAAAGTATAAAATGAAATCAAGTACCAGTATGAGAGTTCTCAAGCAATGACCTTGTGACATTACATATGATTGAAAATAAAAATAGGTTCGATACACTATAGGATCTGCAGTGGCGTGGCATGACTACCAAAAGCAGGGAAGCAACTTTATATACGTGTATATAAAATTTTTCTAGATACCCTATAGTTTCTATCTTCTATTTAAAAGAAAACAGCTAATAGTTTAATATGTATTGTATACTTAAGCTAATATATTAAAATAACACCTAATTATCAACACAATTTTATAGCCATCAAATGACAGGGTTGTGAACCTGGAATATAATTAATGCTTACTTTATTGTTTATAATTCAGCTCGATTCTTCTGTTTTTCTTGGCAAACAGATCAATAACCTCATCTAGAAAGCTGGGTTTGGACTGCAGTTTGTTTAGGAAGGACTTTTCAATGTTCATCAAAGCCAGTGATGACAACCTATCCTAGTTCTGCGAATTTCTTAAGTAGTTTTTTAATCTCTTCAGAGCTGAAAATGATCGTTCATCTGCAGCATTTGTCGCTGGTATTGTTGATACTAGCTAACATAATTTGAAGATTTGCAGGAAAACGCATGATAACTGAAGAGCATACATATATTGATGTAAGTCATACACACTATCTTTTGCCATATCTGGGTCCGAAAACATTACTAAAAGTTCACTCTTTAAGGCAACAAAGTAAAAAAATGCACCATAATTTTCTTTTAAACAGGAAAATGCTTTTTCAGGAAATGAGGTTCTATACATGGGAAAGTATCTGGCATCAAGAAGACTCAAGAAGAGGAGCGTAGCGTTCTCCGAAAATCTAACAGAGACATTCTGACACACGACATCAATAATTTCACAGAACAGCCGTTTATAGGAGTTTTTTCTTTCTTCTCCACTCATTGAGTCAATGCGAATTCTTTTGGGTCGAGTTGGGCCATTTGAATCGAAGACATTTTCCATTTCACTCCAAAGGTGGTCAAATCCTCCCCTTAATCTTTGCATGTGATGCTTAAATTCGTCTATTTTGGTATTGCAAAAAGCTATATCAGATCTCTTAGTTTGTAGGATTTTGAAAAGAGCGCCAGAATATGGAAAAATTGAAGAAAATATTTTCAGCATGAAATTGAAATCGAAATCCCTTAGAAGAGAGAGAAGTCCGCGTGCAGAAGAAATTGTTTCTACATCCCATTCTTCTGGTTCCTCTATTATAGACACAAGAAGATTCTCAATTCCTTCTCTGTATTCATGCACAGTTTCAGCAAGTCGGCTATGGTACTGCCATCGAGTAGGTGCGATAGAAGGAAATCTTTTCCTAAGGTGGGAATCCAATGCTTCAGTCCTTTTTGTGGACTTGGCAAAAAAAGTTCTAAAGCCAGAGAGAGTAGCAAAGAAGACCTTAACTTCCTTAATAAAACTAGCAGATTGTGCTAAGACTAAATTTAGTCTATGCGCATAACAATGAACAAAAATGGCGTTTGGGTACTGCTCGCGAATTTTTGCTTGTACTCCTGCATGTTGTGATGCCATAACAGCAGCACCATCATAAGTCTGTGCAATGAGTTTGGGACCACATTCAAAATCATTTAAAATCTCAAGAGCATGGTTAAACAAGGAATTGGCAGAACGGTCAGAGCTCACGTCTGTAAAACGCAGAAACCTTTCTTCAACATTGCCATCAGCTGTCACATATCGAAGAACTGAAGCCAACCGACACTTCATCATCACATCTGAAGTATCATCAAGAATTAAAGAAACATAATTAGCCTTTGAAATTTCCTTTTTAATTTCCATTGTCATCAATTCAGATATAGAATGTATCAGTTCATTTTGGATGTCAGGAGAAGAACCACGAAAAGCGGTTGAAGACTCTAAATGATTGTGTAAATCAGAATCATAACGTGCCAGCATATTTAAAACCTCAATGTAATTTCCTCTATTAACAGGTGCCACACTTTCATCATGTCACCGAAATGCTAAATCCTGAGAGCCCAGAAAACAAACTGTAATTAATTGGCCTATAAATTTCCTGTTCTATTTCACAGCTTCATTGTGTTTTTCGATTGACTGTTTGTATTGGCTGCTTAGAGAAAATTCAATCCATCTGTTTTTACCAAACAGTGTAATTTCTTTAAGACAAGCAATGTGATTAACTGAATGCCCATGTCTTTTGCCAGATTTGTAAATGTTATTAATGTCATTGTAACCAGCACTGTTAAACACGTTTTTCTTTAGAAAAGAAGAGAGAGGGCCAACAGAATAATTTTTTTAGTTTATCACACCCACACAACCATGGAATAGCCTCATATAAACTGGTATCGAAATGCCATGTGCAAGTTTTTTTTTTGTATGTAAAGTTAGATTAGGCTTAGGTGCACCTTCTTCTATTATCTTAAGTTTCTCGTTATAACTGAGTGAACTGAACAGTGTTTGAAGAAGTTTTTCAATCACACAGTGGTTATCACATGAAAGTGTCAGGTTTCCATTTGTAACTTAACAGCAATCACAAAAATATTGTTACAAAGTTATAATTATGCAAAGCAAAACAAATTCTGCATCGAGAAAAATACAGAATAATAACTAAACTGACTTGTGCATAAGTAACACGCTAACACCTTCTTCTGAAAACTAGTAAGCATGCTTTTTTACTAACAGCACTTTCGAAGTCTCAGCACACCAGGAAAAATTGTGTAACTGCTAGGTCACTGACTTCCAACCTCATACTGCAATGTCTTACAGCCGGCAACATTGCTGGAAGCATGAAGCTAAAAGCATTCCATAACATTTAGCTAAGCAACAGACTCCTCATATATGGCAACATTGCAGTCCCAGTTGAACCAGAAGGAGCGTGGAAGAGAACAACCTGTTGCTTCCTTGCGCGTTTTATTTTAAATTTCCCTGCATTTTGAAAGAAAATAACTGATCTATCCTGATAAATGGTTTATGTAACACATTAAAACTTGCAATATTCTCATTATATGTAATATATGTTCTCATTTTAATTAATATTTTGAAGTATGAAATATTTTTTCGAAATTGAAAAATTGCCAGAAATGTTTTTGGTTGCTTTTCTATAGGGAAGCAATGCTTCCACCACATCCATGTACCCTATGCCCCTGAGGATCTGCCAATAGAAAAATAGATCATATGACAAATACTGTAAAATCCACAGTTGTAAAATGATTCTAATGTAACTTTACCATCTTAAGTTATGTTTAATTTGTTTCTGTGAATATAAATTTGAAACCAATATTTATATTCTTTTAAGAATAACATGAGAATAAAAACAGGTGTTAAATTTATGTGTTAACATAAAATTCTTGTATCAGTTACAAAGTGTTCTTATTAAGAACAATAAAAAAGTTGGTGGCTCCACCTTATCGTGGTGAGGGGGTTTGAGTATGCCAAGGACCCTGAGAGCTATACCAGCGGTAGTGTAGCTACTGGCAGGGCCTCCCTTGCTGGACAGGTCAAAGGGTAGGCATCAGATGAAGAGAGACACCAAAAACTGATGCCAGAAGCAGCGTCATCAGCAGCGACTTGAAGCACAGAGCAAATGATGCTCGAGATGGTTCAAGTTCATATAGCAACAGACATGACCAGAGTGGTTTGAACGGCTGTTGTACTGCGATGTGGAAAGCAAATGGAAAAACTACCATATTATCACTTTTCCTGGATAGTCTCTTTCCAAAAACAGAGATACCAAGTATGCGAGATGTTTCCTCTGGAGGCAAAGCATTCCGGAGGTAAACTACTCCCCAATCGGATCTCCGGANGATTATACAGTGTATTATTCTGGAGGTGAATGGGCTGAAAGAGGTGTGATAATAGTTAGGGTGACCAACTCTCCCGTATTTCCCGGGATCTCCCGTATTAGAGCTAATTTTTTTGGATCCTCCCGGCTCCCATATTGACCTCCTATTTCTCCCGTATATTTCATTAACAATCAAGATCGCAAAATTTAAATTATATATTATTTCCGCCAAATACATTCCGATATAAACTGTCATTATTATTGGCAGTTCAGACTTAGAGGTACTCATCGATAAATATCGAAAAATTACCTATAATAATCGATGGAAAGTTTAGCATGTACTAATCGATAGCGGAATATCCAGCCCTGCAAAAATGTGCTAGAGATGATTTTGTTAATTTCTACTGTTGCTTGCACAAGTACATTTCTAAGAATTTTGAGTTATCAAATGCAAATCCTGTCCATTGTCTTTTGCCATTAAATTTAAACACTGAACTTTCTTTCAGACATTTTCAAACCATTGTAAAAGAATTTAATCTTGATTTTGTAAATGAGGACAGCCTGTATGAAGAGTTTTCTAGTGCAAAAAGTGTTCTGAATGTGGTAAAAACAGGACGTATAGAACAAAGTTGGGTCAATATTTTCAGTGATTTAAGAAACAAACAAATTTATATGCCAAACCTTATTAAGATCTGAGGCTTTGTTTTAAGCATCCCAGGCTCAAATGCCCATACTGAAAGAATTTTTTCACTAATGAGCACTAAATGGACTGATCAGAGAAATCAAAGCAGCTTAGAACTAATTAAGTCAGAGCTAATGGTAGCAATTAATTACGACTATAGTTGTAAAGAGTTTTTTAAATTTGCACAAGAAGATAAAAAAATGCTTAGTTCTGCAGCATCAGTGGACAAATACATATAGGTTAGGACTAAGAAACATGCAAATTTGTAAAATTTATTCTATATTGTGACCTGTATATTATATAAAATTTAAATTAATTGTTTTGTTTAATGTTATCCATTCCATGAACGTTTGCTGGACTGATGCCACGCTGCTAA
>NW_019727401.1:160553-172480 GCF_002891405.2 Cryptotermes secundus | reverse complement strand
TCCTCCTCTGTCCTCAATGAATTCAGCTGATCATTTAACTTGGCATCACATTCGTGTTCGTCTTCAGCTTCTTCTTCGTCTTCTTCCTCCTCATCCTCACCTTCTTCCATTATAGGCGGCATGATATGCACCCCGCATTCTTGTAATCGCAGCAGTTGCTGTTCTACCCACAACGCAAAATAACTTTCTGTATATTTTTCGTTGTCATCGTGAACAGGGCGTTCCTCTTCGTCCTCCATTGTTCTCGATGAATTCCACTCATTCTCAAAGTGAGGAGAAGTTACTGTTCTCTCCTCAACACCAAATAACTCTCTGTATATTTTTCGTTCCTCTTCGTCCTCAATTGTCCTCGCTGAATCACCCTCGTTCTGAAAGTTGGGAGGTTGTTCTTCGTCCTCCATCTTGATTGTCCTGGTGGAATCACTGAGTAACTGATTACAACATTCGATCTGAGCCTTCATAATCATGTTAATGTTATCCAACTCGTTCATCCACTGAACAAGTTTTTCGTCTCCTGCCTTCGCCAAAAGATATTCTGTGTGAAGCTCCTTCTGGATCTGGTCTCTTATTTGCGTCCAGTTTTGCATTTTCGGCAGCACATCTCTCATCTCTAGCAGGACACTTTTCCACTGGTGTACTGACATCTTGGACTGTGCCGGTTTCTTTGTTCTCTCATGTTCCCTGTATGAAACCCGCCGTAGGTGGCAGCACACAGTCACGCACGCAGTGATTGTGATGAGGCTGAGGAACAGGGGACCACCAAGTAGCATCCAGAAATACTCGCGTTCTTCTGGCCTTCTCCACTGAAATGCCCAGGACCCTGCATACTCTGCTTTCTTTGTTCTAGTGGAGTTTCCAGCTACAGTTCTTTCTGAGTCTTGGATTGGCTGCAAGACTCGGACAGTTTCAGATGTTGGGATGGGTCCAGATGCTGGGATCGCTTCAGGTGTTGGGATGGGTCCAGGTGCTGAGGTAGTTTCTGGTACTGGTAATGGTACAGTTGCTGGGATGGGTCCAGGTGCTGAGATCGGTCCAAGTACAGCAGATAGTTCGAATTCTGGGATTTTATGGTATATTCCTACTTGGTGAAATACCAAAAATGCTACGCACGTTAGAATCACGGCTGATATTTTCCACATTTTCGTGGCTTTTTCTTACACCACTGCGAAATACTAATTAGTACGTCTAACACGGGTTTCGTTCAGACCGCTAAATCCAATGAAGACCTGGTGTAGCTGACTTACCGTCCGTGAATTTGTAACACTTTCACTATTCTACACACTCCGTAAATTATACTACAAGCGCTTAGTTTTTACTAGTCGTTCCTTGGTACTGGCACACTGTCACTAGTATATGCTCCTCGCCTCACTGTCGAAGTCAAAGTGCAGAATCAAACTAGCTGCTTCTTTATATAGCCTGTTGCCTGACCGCGTGTCGCCTGGTGTCGTAATGTACTGTGACGTGGCGGATGTACTGTGGCGTGGCGGCATCGGAGCGCCGACGTTACTACTTCCCCTACTCCGCCAGCGGTGACGTAACACCTTCGGAGCATTGTAGGTTGTTAACTAAACCAATTAACAATCCAAACGGCGTCTTTAGTGGCAAGAAACACGTTACAGTACCTAGCAATAACTTTTATTTACAGAACGATTATCTAGCAACGCCCTGTGTTTACAGAGCAATTACCTAGCAACGGCTTCTGTTTACGAAGCGAATACCTAGCATAGCTTTTAATAGCAGCTTATTTCGCTGTCGTTGCCAGGTTACGGGTATACATGCATAGTTTTATAGATACTGGAAACGTCGTGAAATAACATGAAGCGTAATCAGCTGATATGTCTTTGTAATGAACGTGAATAATGTTTTTCTGTTATGTAGGAACTGCGTTTTTTTTTTCTTGGCACTACAGCCCCAGTGGCCCTAGGCCTACCTCCATTAACTTATCCGTTCACTTCGGTTTTTCTAGATCTTACACATTCGGTAGGACTCCTTGGGCGGGTGATCGGCTCGTCGCAAGGCCTCTACCTGTACACAAACACAGAAAAACGCAACCGAACATCCAAGCCCTGAGTGGGATTCGAACCAACGATCCCGGCTTCCGATCGAGCGAAGACCAGTGCATGCCTTAGACCTCTCGGCTACCGTGACCTACAGGAACTGCATTTATGAACGTAATATTTAATAACTAAACTGCTTCAAAGTCTTAAATCTCTGATAAAAGTTCTTTGAATTTCTTTAAATGTAAAGTAGACCTATCGAGACAGCGTTGTGAGTGTGGGGGAAAACTGTACTGATTAAATACGTATTTCATGTAGTACAACGCGAATAAGTAATGTTTTAATGAACATGTCAAAGACATTCAGATGAACGCTCGACAGCGCTAGTGTCGGCCGGAGAATGAAGATGCAAGATGGCGGCAAGTTAGGATTGTAGTGTAAATCGCTCTACCTTTCAAGTACAAAATACAAGTAGTAACCAACCAAGTAAGTGCTTCTGCTGTATTGAATTGAGTAGTCAACTTCAAAAAGCAAGAGATGAAATATTATCGTACAAGAAAATCATCGAAGTACTACAAGGTGAACCAAGTGATAAAATGCCACTTAACATCTTAAAGGAATCAAAGAAAAGCAATAGCTTAGGGGAACAGGCAAATGCTCCATCAAGCGAAGAAGACTGGATATTTGTAACTTCCAAAAGCAATAGGACAAGGCAAGATATTAATAGAAATTTGATACAAATAATACCCGCGGCAAACAACAAATTCGATTTGCTACATAACCTCAAAGAAGACGAAGAAGCAACCACCACGATAAAGAAGGACGCGGGAATCCGAAACCCAAGTAAACTTTCACAAATAAAGATGGGAAATAAGCACGTGAATAGTCAGAAGAAAGCTAAGCACAAAGTACTAATAATTGGGGATAGCCATGTAAAAAATGTGCGGCTGAGCTTCGATTAAACCTGGATCAAGAGTATATGATTTCAGGATTTTCTAAACCGGGAGCTCTAACCAATGAAATTTTGGAAACTTCAGAAAAAGAAATAGCTACACTGGGTAGTAAGGATGTCTTGATTTTATGGGTTGGAGCAAATGACATCAGCAAAAACAACACAAAAGGAGCTATAAAGAGCTTAACATCATATTTGGAGGTACAAAGGAAGACAAATATTGTCCTAATTAATACACCACATAGACACGATCTTGTATCAACATCCTGTGTAAATAAGGAAGTAGAGAAATACAATAGGCAATTGAAAAAAATCGTTAAACTGAATACAAATGTGGAGCTGATGGAATTGAAACTCCAAAGGAAGCACTTCACTGGACATGGGCAACATCTTAATTATAGCGGTAAAGAGTTAGTCTCCAAAGAACTGGCCAAGAAAATTGAACACCACTCAACAAAGGTAGGAACAATCCCCATAGAAATCCAATGGAAAGCGGACAATCTGAAGGAGATAAACTTGGAAAGGCAGAATAAAATTGGAGATCAGGAAGAAACAGTGAACCAGGAAAAGCCCATAAAGCCAACCAAGAGCCAAGATAAAAAAGCCAAGGGTACTAACAAGGCAGCAAAGTGCGAGGAACCACAAGGAGAGGAGACTGCAGATACCCAAGGGAATACATCAAAGGAGAATCCAGTAAACCCAGCCCCTAACTGTGTAGCCATACCACTGACACCACCAGTTTATTTGTAATCAGTATTCCTTTTATAGTAATTAAGCATAAGAAGTAGCAAGGAACATTCAAGGGTGACTTAGCCCGATTCTTGGTTTCAAGAATAGGGCCTGCTTCACTGCTACAAAGACCAGAGAGGAAGCACCCCGCAGAGTTTTCTTGGAAATTCAGTTCGAAAGTTGACCAGCGGGATCCTTTGGTAAAGTTACACTTGACGAGTTTTGAACCCCATAAGTCAAAAGTGGGAAGGCCAGCAACCCACGCTACTGGTATAATTTTTCAAGCAGCTGTCAAAAACGACATTAGGACTTTAAGGTCCAAAGTCCCAAATTAAAGCTAGGTGATTGGAGCAGTGAGAATTATGGTTAACTCCCTAAATTCGAATTGTTCCAATCAGCCGAAATTAGGGTAGTAACTTGGAGGCGGAGCTGAAGCCATGAAGATTTCCTGCTGCGAAGCAGAGTCAGTCTGCGAGAGGAGACTCTGAACAACCCTCCAAGGGTACAGCCGAAAAACTAGCGTCGCTGGCAGTTTGGTTTAAAAAAAAGTCAAAGTTAAAACAAATTTAAGTTTAAGTGTTTGCAGGAACAATCTCTGGATAACTCTTCAAAATTTAATGTGAATTTTACTTTGTGTTAAAAGTATAAGTGAAAGTGTAATTCTATGTGATGTGCTAAAAGAAGCAGTCACCACATAACTAGCCAGGGATCCGGTCGCCAACGGTTGAGCGATTCCAAGGTGTTTTAAGGGAGTGCAACAAGTGCTGTTACATGTACGTGTATATTAAGATCTGCTAATTAAACAGTGTGTGGTAGTGCCTAACTACAAACACTCTTCTCTTTCCTGCTGACTCGAGGCCTGTATTCACCCTGAGACAGAATCTTATCGCTCTAGTGAGAATGCGGTACCTATCACCTGCAGTTTCCAGTTCATCCCCCCCTTTTCCCGAAATGTGAGTCTACAGTAAGCTTACTGGCGCCCAGCATTCCAATAACCCATACCCCGCAAACTCTTATCCACAACAACAACAAACAGGGAAGCAGAACTGGATAAGAAGGACGCAGCAGCAACCTGCAAACCCGGAATACCAACAGGTGAGAGGGAACGGCTAGAGGAGCACCTGCAACCAGCAACCAAAGGGCCCTAGAGTGGACGGTTACAACTGCGTGGTGATACCAGAGAGGGAGCGGCAGGAAGTTCGCATGACAACCAGAACAAGGAAAATCCCACTCAAGCTGAGTAAAGATTTTTTATAGATAAACATAGTGCTGGTATACTCAAGGTCACCAACAATAAATGTAAAGACAACACTAATATTAAAATATTTCATCAAAACGTGCAGAGTTTAAGGAACAAAAATCTAAACATAGAAGTGCTACTAACTTATAAAACACTACAGCTAGACGTGTTATGTATTACTGAACATTGGTTGAAGGATGAAGAAATAGGTTATTATAATTTTGCTAACTACACCCTTGTTTCAAAATTTTGTAGGAAGAATAAGCAACATGGAGGCTCATGCATCTATGTCAGGGACTATCTAGAAGCAAAGCCTTATAACTTGTTCGTAGACCTAAATCAAGAAGAACATTTCGAGGCTAGTATTATCGAACTCATACAATTTAACACAATCATCATCTGTGTGTACAGAACCCCTAATAGCAACATTAATATATTCATTGAAACCATGGACACAATAATTAGCAAGATACTAATCAAAGGGCAGAACATTATCATTGCAGGTGACCTCAACATAGATTTCTTAAGAAATGGAGGGGACCCACAACTACAGACAATGTTAAATTCACATGGCTTACAAGCAGTAGTGAATGTCCCAACGAGAATAGGTCCCAGAAGTCAAACAGCCATAGATCAAATAATAATTAACAAGAACTTATGGGAATACAATCTAGAGGCGATCAACACAGGATTTTCTGACCATAATGCGCAGATAATACGAGTGCAGATGCAACACAAGAACAAAAAAGGGCAAACCAGATTAGAGGGAGAATGCAGAATGGCCAATACCTATGCAATCTACTAGATAAAGAGACCTGGAGCTCGTCTTTAAGCAAAAATCAGCGAATGATGCATATAATGAGTTCCTAGGTACTTTCCAATATTACTATGAAATAGCAATGCCTAAAAAATGGTTAAAGAGCAAACATTATGCAAATAAATGGGTGACCCTAGGTATAAGGACATCAGGGATTAGACTCAGATTTGTTAACAGGCTAATGAAGGAAGGAAATGTATCAGAAGAATTTAGGAAGTACTACGGTCAGTACAAGAAAATATACAACAAAGTTATCAGTGAAGCAAAAAAATCATCTAATAACATGCGATTAAGAACAGCTGTCAACAAATCGGGGGTAATGTGGGACTTAATCAGGGAGGAGCTAGGTAACCAGAAAAAAATAAAGAAAAATTTTGAAATAAACACAGGCGGAGTAAATACGCAAGACCCAAAAGTAATAGCTAATGTCTTCAACGAATACTATACTAGCATCGCACAAAAAATTTTAGGAGGGACCTCATCAGTAAAAAACCAAGAAGCAAATGTTAATGCAGTCAGATATAACGGTAACAGCATGTTCTTAACCCCAACTACCGAATTAGAAGTTGCAGGCATAATTAAAGGACTTGGTAACAAGAAGTCGCCAGGTATAGATGATATCCCAGAGTATGTTGTCAAAAAATGCTATCCCAAGTTAACAACTGCTTTGACATATGTAATAAATTTGTCACTTGTAACCGGACACTTCCCTGACCAGCTTAAAATTGCAAAAGTCAAACCCTTGTATAAGAAAGGAAGCAAAACAGATGTCGCTAACTATAGACCTATATCACTAATTTCTGTATTTTAAAAAATTATGGAAAAAGTCGTGTATAAAAGACTCTTATCATTCTTAAATATTTACACCATAATTAATGACAATCAGCATGGCTTCTGTAAAGGGAAAACAACAAAGACTGCAATCGCTGATTTTTTAGGGAAGGTATATAACTCACTGGATGAGAGGGAAATAGGTATAGGATTATTTTTGGATCTATCTAAAGCTTTTGACCTAGTCGATCACGATATACTGTTAAGGAAGCTGGAACGAATGGGAATACGAGGGGTTGCGCTTAAATGGTTTCAAACATATCTGGAAGGAAGAGAACAAAAAGTAGAAATTACATATAGGGATAGAGAAACCAAGGAAAGCATTAACTGGCTATCACAACAAAGACCCGTAAGTNAGCTTGTGTAAAAACAATTTCAATAATCTTGGTCTTCGTCTTCTAAACCACCTACCGCAATACATTAAAGAGATACCAGCATTATGTAAATTTAAAATTACTTTGAAAACATTTCTATTAAAACATTGCTTTTATAGCATAGATGAGTTCCTGTCCTATGTGGACAAGACTTAGTTCACATTAGGATCATATAATAATTTGAAAGTAAGAACAATTGAGCTTAGCTTAACACACACTAGGAGTGTATACTGCGTAACTCTCTTCTTGCAGGAAACAGGATGCCATGTGCTGGAGAAAACACAGCAGGGACTATGGGATATGGAGCCGAGGCGGTGGGAGTGGTGCTGCTAGAAACCAGTGTATCTGGGAGGTCTTGTGACCGGCCAATTCGATCAAGGTTTTCCGTGGTTTTCCTTGGTCCCAGAGCAAATGCTGAGTTGGTACCCAAATTCCACGTTGCACTGCATGCTTCACATGCAGCCCCCCCAATAGTAACACCATGAAACTTATTATACTCTAACTACACAAGAATGACATGTCTTATATCATGTATAATGATCCATGGACACGAAATAAATGAAATGACATGAAATGAAATGAAATGAAATGAAGGTGCTTAAGGTCATCTTGATGATCTTGATTTTTCGTTGAAGGCTTCGGGCGTTGACTCAGTTAACCGTAATATCGGTAATAACGTAATACTGTGTATGACTGCGTAGCTCCGTAGTTTGTAGCGTGTATGCTCCATTGAGTTGTGTCGTGCAATTAATTAGATTAATAAGTAAGTAGGGATTTTGATTTGATGTTGTGGAACGAGAGTCTACATTTACTCATGAATTTACATATGTGTGTTAATTTTGTATATCGATTATTATGCTTACTATGCCCAGTGAAATTAAAAACAAACGTGAAGTCAAAAAGTGTTGTTACGATATTTCATCGAAATCGTATTTCTGTATTTTAAGCATCTTTCGGTCTAGCCTAAAGAAGGACCATAGAATATCAAGAAACTCTGAGTGTACTGTGATTGTGTTATAATTCTTGTATTGTTTCTTGCAGGATAAATGGGAAGAATAAAATGTTTGCTCCTGGGTGCGTATCATGCAGTGAGCAGACTGGAATCAATTCTTCTATTTTCCCAGGGATTCAGCACGGTATGAGCCAGATGTATAATATTATTATGAAACATACTGTAAAATTTTGGACACGGTTATTAAAGGAGCTAAAATTCTTCATCATAATTAATTTCTAATTCTACTAACAAAATGAAAACCACCTGGAGCATTATAAAATCAGACACTGGTAGAAAAATTAATAATACAGGTACACAGTTTTTAAACATTAATGGAAGTTAACTGATAATCATGATGTGATTACAGATTCTTTTAATGATAATTTTCGAACAATAGCTGACAAGATCAATACTAATAATGCAAACGTTGGCCACATTATAGAGTTGGATGCTGACAAATAGTCAAATTATCTGTCTCAAGCTTTCACGATTCCATTTCCAAAAATTAAATGAACCATACCTCTACTAAAGAAAATGAAAATATAATTAAGTATTTAAAACCAAAAAAATGTAGTGGATATGATGAAAATCAGCAAGCCTTTCATTAGGTCCCTGTTAACATATTTGTAACAGATCTCTTTCAACTTGTGTCTTCCCCACTTGTTTGAAATATTCAGAAATAAACCCATTATTTAAAAGCAGATAAAACTAATATGACTAACTACAGAACTATATCATTACTGACATTGTTTTCAGAAGTTGTTGAAAATTTTATATATGCAAGATTGCACCTGTTATGATGCCAGGATGGGTGTAGTCTAGGGTATCTGTGCAAGGATATGTCCCTAGCGTAGTGCCCCTTCCCAAATCACAATGAAAAATCTTCCTCTTAATGAAGTCAAAAACAATTAACATTTATTTATTCAATAACATAAAATAATAAGTTCAAACAAATTTAGCCTGCTTGCAATCACTTCGTCTCTAAGCTGAGGTTAACTGGCCAGGCTGTGACGAACAGATCTCTACTTACAGAATACAGCAACTTTCCCGAAGGCGAACATGGTGGTGCTCGGTGAGTGCAGAGTTCTGTTATTCAACTGGCTCCCTATGCCTGCCGCCTGAGTGTAGTGGTTCCCCCTGGAGGATGGACCGTTTGTCTAACGTGAAGCACTTGTTCTGACTACAAGAAGTGCTTCCATTGCCATTATCTAACCCATAAATACTCTATATTTTCCTCAGGCACATTGTAACAAAGCTTACAGTTGGGCCGTCATCATTCTTTATCATCTTTTACTTTCTAAGCTAACAAGTGATTGCGTGACGCCGTACAGACATAATAGGATATGTGATTCAGCTCCTCATGACATTTGTTGCAAACTTCAACTTGTGCAATATTATTCACTGCCATGACATCCGTCGTTAGCCTTACTGTGTAGGAAGTCAATGTGGTCTGACTTCCAGCTTTACTCACTATATGTTTTTCTCTGTCCACATGCTACATCCTGTGGTCTGATTACAGTTCATACAATTTGCTTGTATTCTCATATGGTTAATTAAATGATTAGTAATTGTCAATATACAATCAATACATATTCCTCAATATCCTTATTCCTCTAAGGTAATATTAATATATAGTATACGTGTCAGGTGAAGTCGTCTCATAACACACCAACATATAAAAAGTAACAACATAATAGCAAATGAACAATATGGTTTTAGGAGTAAATCATCTACAAAAATTACCAGAAATAAATTGATTGATGATATATTAAATGTACTGAATAACAAACTGTTAGTGGGTGGAATTTTCTGTGATTTGAAGAAAGCTTTTGACTGTGTCAATATCTTTCTGTCTATCTCTCAGTCTGTCTTCTTGTCTGCCTGCCTAAAGTAGAATTTTATGGAATAGTTGATAAGGCCAATGCATTGATAAAATCCTATCTCAAAGATAGGTACCAAGGGGTTGTAAATCCATTTTACTCATTGGAGGAATATTTTAACTTCAGTATTTATTAATGATCTTGGTCTGTTATATGCTGGATGCCTACTAGTATATTTATACGTTTCATTATTGTAGTCTT
Source organism: Cryptotermes secundus (assembly GCF_002891405.2). Classification (NCBI taxonomy): domain Eukaryota; kingdom Metazoa; phylum Arthropoda; class Insecta; order Blattodea; family Kalotermitidae; genus Cryptotermes; species Cryptotermes secundus. The sequence continues at coordinate 162,465 of NW_019727401.1, read as the reverse complement.
GTGTCATAGTGTGTTGCATTCTTTTACATATATATTTTATAACTGTGTTAATGATTTACTCACTGTGATTTGTCTTTGATAATATGTGTAACTGTTATGGATTAAGTACAATTAATTTGTATTTATATAATTGATTCAACTTGTCCTGTTGTTTTTTACTGTTACTATATCCGCTGTTCTTCCAGCCATGTAAGTTTTCATGGAATATAAATAAATGAATGAATGTCTGTTTTAGTACATGATATAATGTTTTTTCTTTTCCTGTTGCTTTATACGACGAACAAATTAAGTTTAGCCAGTGTCTGCATTAAATGAATTAAATGTAACCCCACAATGTAGCACCTACACCATGTTTGTAATGTTTACTGATGAATTATTTCAGAGTTTTGAGACAATGTGTAATACTCTTACAGGGCTATGGTATGGGCAGGAAGAGTAGGGTTATCCTGTGCTACTGATTCTGCTAGAACGCTGTACCGCTGATGACTGAAGCAGCCAGGCAGAGGGCCACAGAGAGGGCGATGAAGATACTGACTCATCAGTAAGTCGTTAGGAAAGGAATACTTCTTCATTTTTCCATTATAATGTCCTGCCCATACCAACCCTGGAAATTGACAGCAGTTATGGAATTACTGGAAGAATATGTGTGCCAACTAGTCACATGAGCATCATTAGATGTTTCATAAGTTGGAGAAAGTATCCCTGGTGACAAGCAGTTGCAGCGCAGCAACAGAAACTACTGTGCAACAGATGATAACATCGTCAACCACAGTTCGATTACATACAAGTAACTTATTTGAACTTGAGCTCCATTTTTATCCTCTTTGCAAACATGTTTCCTTCGTCTCAGAATATTAGAACTTCACTGGGTCAGAGTTCATTCTGGCCTTTATCTTCAAGTAATTGTATTTCAATCGAGAACTGTGTGGGAAATTGTTTTCTCTCTCACATGGGTCTTGTTGATATGTAGGTAAGAATGAAGAGGCATTACTTTATAATTGACTTGCAAAGTTCAGGTTATCCACCTCAGTGTGAAACTCTGAGAAGCAGAATCAGTATCAGGATTGAATGTGGGTGGGACTGTTTATGTAATTTCTTTACCTATTTCATTTTCATTACATTGTTATTCACTTCTGTTGTCAGAGGTATATTCCTTCTCTTGCTTTTGCCATATAATCCTACCTATACTGAATTGGTGAACATGAACATAAGATTTTCAATAGTAATTGCATTTCTTTAAGATATATTATTAATTTTTGCTATATAATCGTATCCAATACTGAACTGGGATATGAATAGATACCAGATTTTCAATATTCATTGCATTTTTGTAAGATATGTTACTTTTGCCATATAAACATTTCCATATAAAGCAAGCTCTGTTTACATCAGTTCACCCTTGAATCATCTATGTAATAAATCTTTATCATCAGGTACTTTTCCTCAACGCTTAAAATACGCTGTAATGAAACCACTTTTTAAGAAAGGATAGAGAAAATGCATCTCTAATTACAGACCAATATCCATATTGACTTCATTCTCAAAAGTCTTTGAAAAAGTTATGTATAATAGACTACTTGAACATTTAAATTCTAACAACATATTAGTCAAAGAGCAATTTGGGTTTAGGAAAGACCTAACAACAGAAAAAGCAACCTATGAACTAACTAACGATATTTTAAGTGCTCTCAATGACAGATTAATTGTGGGAGGGATTTTCTGTGATCTAGCAAAAGCTTTCGATTGTGTTAATCATGATATCTTACTGTCGAAATTAAATTTCTATGGAATAACTGGCAAAGCTAATGAATGGATCAAATCATACCTCAAAAACAGGTATCAAAGAGTTGAAATAAATAATAAAAACTCCAGTCATAATGCATTTTCAAACTGGGGAATTATAAAGCACGGT
>NW_019727401.1:148609-159891 GCF_002891405.2 Cryptotermes secundus | reverse complement strand
TTATGTATGTAACCTTTTGACTTGTTCTGTATCCAAAGGTACTAACCTGCTTAGGATTTATAGAATGTAAATAAATTCAATTCAATTCAATTCATTACTGAACTGGAATATGAATAGATACCAGATTTTCAGTTACTTATTCCATATCCATTCTTCACCTTGGCACTAGATGGAGGTGAGCGGTCAGCTTCACATCCTGGATGCTTTACCCCCAGGGAAAGAACTCCCAGTATCCACTGGACAAGAGGCTCTGTGGGCCATAGAGCTGGTCTGGATATTATGGAGAAGAGAAACAGTTTAAACCTGTCGGGAATCTAACCCCAACCATCCACCCTATAGCCCATCACTCTATTGACTGAGTTACACTCACATCCATTATGAGACTGTACATCAGCTATTCAAAGACTTCAAGAAGCCTATGATCCAATTAGGCTGGAAGTATTGTGCAATATACTTACGGCATTTGGGGTACCCATGAAACAAGTTAGGTTGATTACAATGCGTTTAAATGAAACCTACAATATAGTCTGTATAGGTAAATATTTATCTGATATGTTTCCTGTTCAAAATAATCTAAAAGAAGGAGATGCTTTATCACAGTCGCTTTAGAAGATGCTGTTAGGAAGGTCAAAGAAACCCAAATGGGACTGAAATTCAATGGGGTACATCAGTGTTTGGTCTATACTGGCAATGTGAATCTGTTGGGACATAACACACATACAATAAAGAAAAATAGAAACTCGAATTGATGCTAGTAACGAGTTTTTTTATTGCTAGTGGAGTAGGATTAAGTCCCTTGTACTGCGGCTACTTCTGGCCTATTGTACCAGCCCAAGATGATAGGTGAGGGTGATTGAGGAGCAATTGGTGGAATGAAGATTGGCAGGGGAAACTGAAGTACTCGAAGAAAACCTTCCCCAGCGCCACTTTGTCCGCCACAAATCCCACTTCACCAGACCTGGGATCGAACCTGGGCCGCCGCAGTGGGAACCCAGCGACTAACCGCTTGAGCTATGGCGCGGCCTAGTAACGGGGTTGGTCTGAAATTAAACAAAGTGACTACTGATGTTTCATCCTTAGATTGCAGGGAAAAATCATAACATAAAGGCAGCCGGTAGATCCTTTCAAAATATGGTAAAGCTCAGAACTTTTTGGAATGACAGTAAGAAATCAGTACTTCACACATGAGGAAATTAATACCAGATGAAATTTGGAAAATGCTTGCTACCCTATAGGCCAGAACCTATTCTCTTTCTATCTGGTGTCAAAAATGTACAAGTTAAAATATACAGAACTATAATTTTGCCTGTAGTTTTGTATGGGTGTGAAACTTGGTTTCTGGCATTAAGGGAAGACAGAATGAGTATGTTTGAGAGCAGGGCACTGAGGAGAATATCTGGATTGAAAAGGGGTGAAATAATAGGGTGGGGAAAACTGCATAATGAGGAGCTTCACAAATCGTACTCTTCGCCAAGTATGTATTTCTGTATGACACCTATGTGAAATACACACCTGCTACAAAGTGTCGATAAAAATTTCAACAAATTTTGTGATGAAAGAGTTCCCAGCAGACACACAAGTCACAATTTGGTGAATAAACTTAGAACAACAGGAATCTTAATAGTCAAGAAATGAAAACATAAGTGCTGAATGCTTACTGAGGAGAAATTAGTGCAAGAACAGCAACACAACTGCTGAAGCTTAGACCTTATAAAACAACAATAACCCACACCTTGCAGCCTCGTGATCCAGCTAGCAGGGTTCATTTTTGGAGTTGGTTTCTATGGTCTGTCATCAAAGGTGAGATAAATCCACAATTGACAAACTTTTCTGATGAAGTTTGGTTTCACTTGCAGAGATACATAAATATGCAAAATAATTTGCTACCAGAGTTAACAGAATCCACATCTAATCTATGAAGTCCTGCTTGATCTAGTGAAAGTTTGTGTCTGTTGTGCTGTAAGTGCAAGGAGGATTGTTTTGTCTGTTTTTTAATGAAACAATTAGCCATGAAAGATATCTACATGTAGAGAGACAGCATTTTTGACACTTCTGTGATCTGTGAATTGTAACAACTTCATTCTGAATGTTAATGGTCGTTGGGCATGCTGATTCATCGGCAGAATTTTTTATCGGCCTCACAGCCAGCAGTGGACAAGTCATCTTGAAGCACAGAGCCATGGAATCATCCAACAAAGTAAAAAAATCCCCCTATATTAATAATGTTCCTTATAATTTATTTAAGAATTTTGTATTGCCATTCAAATTTCATTTTACTTTTAGGCTTTTAAATTTTTTTTATGATTTGGTTCTGCAGTTTTTAAAATTTTTAACAATAGTCTTTGCATAAAATGGGAGAGAAGGGGGAAATATACAGATTGTTGGTGGGAAAGCCAGAAAGAAGGAGACCACTAGGAAGATCTAGACATAGGTGGGAGAATGGTATTAAGATGGATCTTTGAGAAATAGGGATGGGGTGTTATGGACAGGATTGATCTGGCTCAGAATAGAGAGGGCTCTTGTGAGCATGGTAATAAACCTATGGGTTCCATAAAATGTTGGGATATTCTTGAGAAGCTGAGTAACTGGCAGCTTCTTGAGAAGGACTGACGACTGACATACATGGAGTTAGTTGTCACTTAAATGGCCCACCTTAAAAATAGAACTTCTTGCAGCAATCACTTATCTTAGACTTCACACAGAATAGTATGTTCAAAGGGCTCAGGAATGTTTATGTGGAACATGATGTATCTACAGACTTATCATAGTCATTGTAAATTCTTTATTTTTTCACCACCATTATCAAGTGAACAAACTCTACAGTCTGAAGTAGAATGTTATCTATATAATACCATTTTATGCTGTGTATTCAAGATGTTATACTACCTCCCAGTGTATTCTGTAAGTTAATCCATTTACCAAGTGAAAAAAAAAAGAAATATGTTATTTAATATATATCATGATTTAGGTGGAGTTCTTAAACTGTTTAAAGTAACATTAATACAGGGGGTCAACTGAGATGGAAAGGTGCAACTTATGTCAGCATGGTGGTAGTTTACTGTGTGACCATATAGTCAGTGGTGCAGAATTTTCCCCTACACCTGGTCTGACACTCATGTCAGTCTCTGCTTACACAGCTCCAGAAAGATTTGCTGTAAAAAGATGCCACAAATTGCTGAAAATGACCCTCTTCTGTCTCCAAGCATACCTCATTTTTTTTTTAATTCAATTTAGTGGGAGGTGGAATCCCACTGGGTCCACTTGGCAGGGTGGCCACTGATTGGCCTATTGTAGCGTGCCCCGGGTGATTATGATGATGGAGAATTTGGTGGAATGAAGATTGGCAGGGGAAACCGAAGTACTTAGAGAAAATCTGTCCCAGCGCCACTTTGTCCACCACAAATCCCACTTGATCAGACCCTGGGATCGAACCCAGGCCGCCGCGGTGGAAGCATACCTCATAGTGCATAAACAAGTTTTGTAAACCTTCTGAAGCTCATCCTCAGAAATTGAAACAAGTGCTTATGTTGAAGAAAGTCGTCTTCTGGGTTTAGGCACCATGTATTCTTCGTTCTGGCCGACGTTTCGGAGGAACGTAGCACCTCCATCTTCAGAGCAGTTGAATGGCTGCGGAGAACAGTAGCTGTGGTTATGCTTATGTTATTTCATTTTGGAAAGCTTTGGTAAAATAAGGGTTGTCTTGCTGGAAATACCCATAATGCATTTCTTCAGCTGCCAGTTAGTTGAAGAAGGAATTCAGTGTGTCAGTCACATATTTATCTGAATCTGCTGAAAAATGTTTCCATGTGCATCACATCTCTACTTTTACATTCCATAACAACACTAATTGAATATCCTTAGGATTCTCATTACTCTATATCTTTGTATTTTACATGCTGGCATGAGCACTGAGACAACCTCATTGGTTAAACAGCAGCTGTGGAATTCAGAACCCAACAAAATGCCAAATGTCTTTATTATACACGAGGACTGACCTTAAATGATTTACTGAATGCTTTAAACGTTTTCTTCAGTTAGCACAGTCTTCTTAGTATTCCTCTTTTTGCTACAGACTCCTGTGATGCATTTCTTTTTAACTAGCTTCAGTACACACCACTTTATGTAATCATTCTTATACGTATTTATGAGTGAACATCGAAATGCACAGTCTGTAAGTTTTCTTTCTTGTGAAGAATTAAACTATGTAAACTCACTATCAAATCGTATACTTCATTGCAAGAGTAAAAAATTCATATCTTAAGACAAAAATATTTTAGTAAACAGAATCTTCAGTCACTACCACACTGATCACAGAATTTTTGTTGGCTACACAAATGAACAATCATCACATTGGCAAGTTAAGCAGTCAAGGTATTGGGGCTGTTGATGGCCCTAATACCTTTATATTATAACACAACAGGATAAAAAAAAAGGCAAGCAGTGACAAGACAAAATGTCTACCCATTGATGGTGTTACATTTCCTTCCCATTTGAGCCCTCTGCATAAGTGTCATGATGAATTAAAGGTGCAAATAGATACCCTCTGCCAACCCAGAATTACCCTGTACACAATCTAACCCATTATGCATGGAATGTGGTAAATTCAATGTATCATATAAAAATATATTTTATATGTAATTAACATTAAATGCAACAAAATATACTTAAGAAACATGCACTTCAATACAGATCAGTACATTAGTACAGCCACTGCTACAGAGGGCGATTCGAAGTTCTGTAGCCGAACTTTAGGAGATTGTTGGGCAGAAAATGTAAACAAATAGCTGTTCGATTCACCAGTATTTTAGAGTTACAGTGTTTTGAACAGTTCTAGTGTAACAGAACCTTCCTACTGTTACAAGGCTGAACTTGATCTTTTCTTATGGGGTTGCATCAAAAAAATGCTTTTTGCTGCAGAAGTGCAATGTCATGATCACCTAATCAGTCCCACCCTGGTAGCTGTGATAGACATTATGAACCAACTGTAAAGAGTACTGTTTTCTAGAAAGTGGCACTCTGTAGTTCAGTAGAAGTTTGTGGTGTTACATCCCCCAAGGCTGATCAATTCTTGATTTGGTTCATTCTGGTCCATCACCCTAGCAATATTACAAAAGGTTAATCAACTCCGTCCAGTGTGACTGATAAAATGTTTTTTTCTTTCTTTCCTTTTTAATCTTTCATCCTTGACATGTTTCGGTCTGAGAGACCATCTTCAGAAGGATATATCAATACGGGCAGAAACTACTATTACCATGTGTTTGGTCAATATCAATACATACATACAGTATCATCACATTGCCATTAATATAAAGCCTGAGCCTTTAACAACTGCAGCGATATGCATGAATACATTAAAATGTTTATAAATTAATACAATTAGTCTTTTTATATGTGTGGTTTTATAAAGATTTTGTTAAATTTTTGGAACCAGTATGTTTTGTGTCCTTTATATTGCTTCTCTTTAAAGGAAGTTGAGTGGCTCCAACCTTGTGGTTCAGTCGTTTGATGAACAGGACTCTGCAAATATATATTTAGTATAATGTACTATTTTCATAATCGCGATTATTTTTTATTTAAATGTGAGATTTTGTTATTTTATCCCACCTTTAGTGTCGTCCTGTTGTTCGGGATGCGCTGTCTTCTTGTACTGTTGTAAGGTGATTTGAGTCATGTATTTATACTCCTTGTGCCTTATGACATTTGTGTGGGCAGGTACTGATGTCTTATTATGATGTCGAATATACTATACTGGTTATCACTGTCCCTTGTAAGTTTTTGTTCTTTTATCAATTTATTAAGTTAAGTTCATGATGTTCCCTTTGTTTTAGCATTTTTAGCATGGTTGAGCGTGCCAAAAAAGGGAACATAATGAATATAAAATAAAATCTACATATATCACTTTAATAAACATAATAAATTGATAGAAGAACAAAAAGTTATACAGGAGAGTGATAATCGGAATAGTATGTTTGACATCATAATTAAACATCAGTACACACCCACACAAACGTCATAAGGCACAAGGGGTATAAATACGCGACTCAACACACCTTACAACAGTATAACTACAGAGCGCGGCCCAAACAACAGGATGACATTAAGGGTAGGATTAAATAAAAAAGCTCACATTTAAATAAAAAAATCGGGATTATGAAAATAGTACATTATACCCAAGATATATTTGCAGAGTCCTATTCAGCAAACGATGGAACCACGAGGTGGTAGACACTCAATTTCCTTTAAAGAGAAGCAATATAAAGGACACGAACCAAATTAGTTCTAAAAATATTAACAAAATCTGTTTTAAACCACACGTGTAAGCAGACTAATTGTAATAATTTATTCAGTAACGTAAACACATTACAATATTAATGTATTCATGCACACCGCTGCAGTTGTTAAAGGATCAGATTTTATATTCATGGCAATGTGATGACACTGTATTGATATTGACCAAACACATTGTAATAGTAGTTTTCGCTTGTATTGATATATCCTTCTGAAGATGGTCTTTAAGACCGAAACATGTCAAGGATGAAAGATTAAAATGAAAGGAAGAAAAAACATTTTATCAGTCACACTGGACAGAGCTGATTACCCTTTTGTAATTTTACTGATCACCTTATCACTTGTTGCTATATAGCCTGAGCTACTGACAGCGTCATCAAATAAATAAATAAATAAATAAATTACTTGAGCATATGCTGCATGAAACTATAGTTCATACAACGAACTGACTTCATTTCAGTTTGTAAGAAACATAATGAAGGAGAGTAGTGATGTTGAAAACACAGAGGTATGAAGGTTATACTTGTGAACTTCCACCTGAGTTGAAATCCTTGCTATCAGTGATGAAGCACATAATTAAATATACAGTGAGTTCTTTGTGAGCACAGTTTCAGGTGATGAGTCGGACACTCTTGCTATCAAGCTGGGCCAACCATGTAGCAGACAAGTTTGCTTCACAGCTGTACTGTCTAGAAAACTCACTGTGAAAATACAGCTGTTTTATATTGCCTTAGTTCCCTTCCATTTGCATGGTATGAAATTGCATTTTTCTTTCTTTGCTGCTGCCTTACGAATAAGTTGAAGCTGCTTGCTCAGGGAAGGGGGCAACAAAATTTCCAGCACCCTGAAATGATAACATCACTACAGTTATTTTCTTTTCTCAAGTTTGGTTCCAAAATGTAAACCCAGTAACAATCAGGAATTTTATAATGTGTCTGTAAGTCAAAGAATTTCCATCCAATTTTAATTTTGAGCCCAAGTAACAAACAAAATGAAACAAATTCTAACATTTGAAATGAGAACCATTTTTTGTTTTGAGATGAGATGATGCACAAGCAGACTCTATTTTTCCAACATCTTGATGCATTTTAAATGCAACAACAATCATGTACACAAGCATCTGCTCCTGTTCATTAGTATCAGTGATGAATTTGATTTTACATAACCTTATCCAGTTTCTGAGTACCCACAGCCTGTTCTCCATGGAGATCTGTCCATTAAGTTATGACAGTTCCCTTCAGCTGACTCTCTGATTAAGAACAAAAAGGTTCAGAATTACTAAAACAAGTGCACAGCAATAGAAATTATCCTGCCATTAGTCTCCATTTCACATGACCGCAACCTATTTCTTAAAACAAAATTTAATATTATCTTATATTACCACACAACAGATTGGCTGCCAAAGATTTATATAATTATTGATTAATAGACTACTTAAATACTCCTTTTACTAAGCAACCAACTAGCTTATGTTATCATATCATATATGTATTTTTTATTTCTTTATTAATTTATGTTATTACTTATTTTCTTACCTACTTCAGCTGTGTATTAATTCAGTTACTATTTTCTGTTATATTTTCTTTTTGTGGTTTCCTTCTCTTGGCCATAATCCATCCACTAATATTGCTGCTTCCAAAGTGGAGTTAGAATGATTGAAATATGTGTACTGGTGTCATATATTTTTAAAACAGTGAATTCTGATGAATTGTGAACATTTTTGTCAGTAGTCATAAACTGTTAATATACCAATTGCTTCCCATTAAAAACTGCTAATTTTTAAGTGAAGTTTGAAAGACTGAAATTTGTATAGTGGTTTCACAATGCTGACATATTTTTATAACAGAATGCATCCTAATCAAGCATGAAAAATTTTCATTTTGAATCACAGGCTATTAATACACTGATTGAAAATGAAATTTTAACTACAGGAATTCTGTACACTTCATCACAATAGGACTCTAATGTTGAATAGAATATAGCAAACCACTTGCTAAAATCAACAGGAAGTGCCAAGTAATGCATTCAACAAACTTAATCCCTACATATGGCATCCCACCTCTTTTCACCTGTTTTCGGGTTGTTCATCCATATAAAATTTGGGCTGGAAATCATAAGTAGAACAGTTTAATTTTATGAAAGTAAACAAATCTTTTCAAACAGAACTTTTTAAATATGATTGGAATAATGAAATGAAAACTAATACTTTTAGTGAATGTAATATGCATTTCCTTAAAAATATGTGTTAAGTGAATTGCAACGATTCATTTCTTCATGAATCAGTACCATACAAAACAGGAGTCATTTATTAATTATTCAGTATATAATAATGGTTCATGCATAGTTTCCATGTATTACATGTGATGCATGGAGACTAAAATTCCATAATATATGACAATATTTAATAAACAGATAATATATTTTGCTGCCTTACATGTTTCATTTGAAAGTGGCCAACTTCAAGATGCAAACCAACAATGATGAAGGAAATACTTCCCTTAAGCCTTCCTTGCAGTACTTCTTGTTAATAATAATGTTAGTGATGGGGGTAGTAGTTATTTATTTGGGGAAAAGCTATATCTGGGGTACCAAGTATTAAAGGTGCCCTAGAGACTTATTGAAGGGTTGATGTAATTGATACTAATGATGAAGACTAGTATTAAAACTGAATAGTTAAAATAATTAAAGTAATTATGCTGTGCTGCCCAAAGCAGGATGCAATAACAGCAATCAAAGTCCGTCTACAGTCACTGAAAGCATGAGATTTGTTAAATCCTATGGTTTTATTTCACTTTTCATTTGTAATTATGACATAGGGTTTGTGTATTAGCGCTTTACTGCTTTTGAATGTTTAAAGATAAGTTTCTTACATGCACTAAAATCTTCNTCCGTCTTTTAGCGCATTCAATTTTACTTGTTGCTTCACAACATTACAACACCCGCAACCAAACAGGGAACATGCAACACGAGACACGATATACCCTGAGAATAAGAGGAACGACTCCTATAGTGGTGAAACTATGCACGGTGTTAGAATTGGGACAGATAAGATAAATAGTCTTAAAAAGTTTTTAGTATATGTATTTATTATAATTGACGAACATTTTTAAATGCTTTTTAAATTTTACAGTGACANATAAATATTTATTATAATTGACGAACATTTTTAAATACTTTTTAAAATTTACAGTGACATAATGGCAAGCAATGAAATAGATTAATGTAAATGGAGCACCTGATGATGGCACTATAGTGCCGAAACATGTTGTGAAATAACAAGTGAAATTGAGTGCACTAAAAGACGGACACTGCTTACATATCATGGATTAAAAACTAACGTTTCAGAGACATTCTTGGTTTCCATCATCAGTGTCAATGTGGGGAGTGATCATAGGCTGCTGATATTTATCGACTCTGATAATGAAGACCAGTAAAATCTGTGAAACATTGGTTCTTAATTCAACGTCGACACAGCTGTTCGCCCAAGGAAATTTTAGTACATTTATTTGCCATGAAAGCTTCAAATCATTCACAAATTTCTTATAACTGCAGTAAAGTCTTCTCAGATGATCACCTACATCAGTATGGAGTAAGAACATGACATTTTGGAGACGTCATCATCAGTAACATGTAATAAGCCTCTGATAAAGGTTCACTGCATTTATTCAGCATGGATATTTCAGATTTTACATAGTTACTTCTAGTTACACATCTGTCATGAAACATAGAAAACCTAAAATATATAAGAAATGTAGGAAGAAGATAATGGAAAAAATAATAAATGGTCACTCACCTTATTGGCTTCTTGTCCAGTTGCATTCTTCGAACAGCATGCCCCACTTCACAGGCAATCCTCTCAGTACAATCTTTGCCATCAATGCCATCTAAAACTAATTTGGTAAGTGTTGCGAGTTCATCAGGAACATGTTTAAGAGCTGATATTCCTCTGGATCGAAGGTTTCCAAATTTTGGTAGGAATAAAACGGAGACAGCAAACATGAGTGCCATTCCAACAAAGCCAGCAATTGCCATGAACAATGGCTCTACGCTCTTATTTGAGCTTGAATCAAGAATCATCATTGCAGTGGGAATCAGAGAAGCCGCTTGGGATGCAGGTTTGCTCGACGGAGCGGCTGTACTTATTTGTTTCACCTGTTAATACATAAATCGGTGCAAGGTTAGGTACAGTTGTCCATATGTATAATTCATTATGCATCACACCATGAATAGGTGCCGGGATAGCAACTGGCAACTGGCTACTGGCTGGACGACAGGGGTCAGAGTTCAAGTCCTGGTAGGGTCAAGAATTTTCTGTTCTCCAAATCTTCCAGACCAGCTCTGGGGTTCACCCAACCTCCTATGAAATGGGTACTGGGGGTAAGGCGGCCAGGGCATGGAGCTGACCACTCACATCCAACTAGTGCCGAGGTCAAGAAAATATGGATCTATACATCCACTCCACCATACGTCTTCATGGCTTAGTGCTTAATTCGTTGAGCATAGGTACATTTTTCCTTTTTTATCACACTGTGAAGATTAATGGGAATGTGAGGCGTAGCTCCACTCATTCTTATCCTCAGCACTAAGTCAAAGTGAGTGGTCAGTTTCATGCCCTAGCAACTTTACCATGGGGAAAGAGTACCAGGTGCCAATTGGGTCGGAGGCTGGGTGGCCCTCAGACATGGTCTGGATGCTGTGGAGAAGAAAAATCTGCCTCTGACAAGAATTGCATCACAATTCCTCAGTCATCCAGCCCATGTCCTGTCAATATACTGACTGCCTATCCCAGGTCCACCTAATCTAGACTATAAAGTGGGGTTTTGAAGTTACAATCTCCCACACATAAACTGGACACTAGGGCTGCTGAGTGATCTGTCTCATTGAGGAAAAAACTTGTTAATGCCATCATGGTAAAATATAATGTCACATGTTAGGTGAAAGGCAGCTAGTTTCAGTGAACATGAATAGTACAAGTGTTAGCATATATATATATA
>NW_019727401.1:139785-148271 GCF_002891405.2 Cryptotermes secundus | reverse complement strand
TGTGTGTGATTATTTTCTTCAGCTGAGAATAAATACCTCATTAGTCTTAGCTGGTTCAGTGTCGAAACTCTTGATAGGGAAGAAATAATAGTAATAGGCTTGCTCATCCTGTGCATGGACCTTGTTCATATTCAGACCACCAAACAAATTCTCAAGTGCCTGTGCTCCTTGAACTGAGCCAGATGTCATGCTAGCCAAATCCAAGAAAGCTCCCTTATTCACTGCTGCCTGATAAAGAGCTGCCAGCTCCTCTTTTGACAGAGGCTGAGGTAGTGGCAGTTTTTGTTTTATATGTTCTGCAGGGCTCTGGTCTAACTCTGTTCCTGCCTAAAATAAAGAATTATTTCAGTCAATTTACTGCAAAATTCATAGCTTTGATTTGTTTAAATTCTTAAATAATTATACAAATCTACAATTTGATATGCTTTTTAACATAATTGGAATTATCAGCATTCTGACCCATTCTATCATTACTCAGTCACATGGCATTCTTACATGAAACATTGTCTCTATTAAATAAAATCATATGTCTTGCAAAGGCTTGAAATTTGGTACAGACCGCTGATTCCAAAAATATGTCTTGTGGGACCCTCTAGTTATGCAAAGGCGTTCTTGGGGTTCTACATATGTCCCTAATACTGTACTTCATCATACAAGCCAGGCAAGACAGTAACTTTCTACTAAAATGTTAAGTTATAAAGCTGTTTCTGTTGCCAAGTCATTCTTTATCAACTAAAGGAAAAGCACTACATTAAATACTTAATGTAGTACATGGATTTTCTAATAATAAATTAGAAACTTTTCTCCTCCTAACCTCAGGTGAGCTGTTTTTCCTTGTTTGAAACATGCAACAGAGCTTATATTTAATGTTCTCTGTTGCAACTTTATTCTTTTCTCTTTTATTGGGTTAATACAGCCCGACTGCATTAAAATGAACACGTCTGAAAATAAGGACCATTACAAAATTATCAAACCTACAGTTGGAAGAGGAGTTGGTCCTATGATTTTTCCTGCTATGTCATGGTGAGTTCCATCTGTAGTGTGAGCCAGGTTGATACTGTTCCACAGAACTGATGATTGTATCCGTTCACTTTGTAGCTTGTTTATGACAGATCTGAGGTACTCTGACCCAACCTCCTCTTCACACTTGCTTATTGGAATTGACACCACATTCAGTATCACCAGCATATGCAGACACCTCATTCTGAGAACAACAGAACTGCTTTCATGACTTAATCTAGTTTTAATTAATTAATTGTAATTAATATAACCAGATAACCATCCAATAGACTATTTCAAACACACTGGAATATCATACTATAACCTATAAAATGAAAAGAGCCTTCAGGTTTGAGAATGGTGGGAAGGATTGGCATAGAACAGAATGCATCAGCTACTTGACTATGTTTAAGATGCAAATTTATTAGGCAAAATCATAAATATCATGAAAAAGGCAATATTATTTTAAACGGTGTAAGGAAACTGGTCTAGAAATAAATGTAGAATAAATTTAGAATATGGTCATGTGTCATCACTAGAATGCAGAACAAAATCTTAACATAAGGAGATATAAAAATGTTGCCGATTTCAAGCACTTAAAATGACAGTAACAGTAAGAAAACAGTATTCATAATAAAATTATAGGAATATTAAATTTGAGAAATGCTTATTACTCTTCAATTCAAAACATTTTATCTTCCAGTATACTAAATGCAGGCCGCGCCATGGCTCAAGCGGTTAGTCGCTGGCTTCCCACCGCGGCGGCCAGGGTTCGATCCCGGGTCTGGTCAAGTGGGATTTGCGGTGAACAAAGTGGCGCTGGGGCGGGTTCTCTCCTTCGGTTTCCCCTGCCAATCTTCATTCCACCAATTGCTCCACAGACACCCTCACCTATCATCTGGGGCTGGTACAATAGGCCCCGAAGTGGCCGCAGTACAAGGGACTTAGTCAAAGATGAGATCTCATGGCATAAGAACGGGATTTGCTACTACTGCGAAAGGCCGAACAGAGGTGGGAAGATTAATTAGTCACTCATATTGAGTAGGATTTCAATATTAATGTATATTTAATTAAATAACAGCGGAGCATTGCTGTCTTAATTACTCTGTACTCTTAATTCATATAATTATTTTAATAAGTCAGGTTAATTACATATTGAATTATAGGCCACGTCATGTTATTAAGATTAGAGAGGTCCCACTCACGGTGTTTCGCATCGTCCCGAAATGTTAGATTTTCCGGTGCATCGAGGGTAGCTCCTGAATGCGTAGCACGCTAGAGTCTGAAGCAATGATGTAATTCGCTTAGTGGGAGGTGGAGTCCAGCTGAGTCCACTCGGCACGGCGGCCACTGATTGGCCTATTGTACCTGCCCCGGGTGATTATGATGATGGAGAATTTGGTGGAATGAAGATTGACAGAGGAAACCGAAGTACTCGGAGAAAACCCTCCCAAGCGCCAATTTGTCCACCACAAATCCCACTTGATCGAACCCGGGCCGCCGCGATGGGAAGCCTGCAACTAACCGCTTGAGCTATGGCGCGGCCAAGCAATGATATATATCACACTGGTTTAAGTCCAACGCCACTAGTGACTAGGTATAATTTCTCAGTGGAATCTTTTAGAAGACCATTTGCATCTGGAAAAACAAGTCGTGGCGTGGAGTCGAGAGTTTCTATTCCAGTTACAGAGTGTCGCTCTTCCCTCTGTGGGCGCGAACTCCTTCAATGCAACAATTTAGCCGCAATGGAAAACAAGCCATAAATCCCAAAAGCTGGAAAACATTTTTAAGTTCAAATTAGATCAGGTCATGGCTTGCAACCTGCTTCCCAATAAACAGAACAAATGCCTCCCGATTCGGTTCGCTTCTAGTATTTCTCAAATTTATTCCATAACGAGTATAGAAAGTGTATTCTAAAAGAGTTAGACTCGACTTGGTTTCGAATCAAGAAAGGGACTTTTCAAAATGGCGGGTACACGTTTATTATTGTATAAGCAAGCCTATCGATATTCTTGTTAATTAAAAATATATATCGATAGTTATCTCGCTTCTTTAGCTACCACGGATTACGCTCTCTGACGACTTTGGATTCAGAATTCAGAAACAATGTTTCAAATCAGGTTGTCCTCCCATCATGGGTAAGGCCGATGCGAGAGTATAGATGAACCATGTGGTCTCCTGGGGCAGAATTATTTAGAAGAGGCACATTTTACAAACCATTTACTTATTTACTTATTTATGATCTGTTTCATTCATCCTTTCCTTCGTCCGTCCGTCCGCCCGTCTGTCCATTCATTCATCATTCAGTGCTTTTTGTTAAAGGGAAATTCATTCCTGCTGAAATTTCCTTCACATTTTGATTAGTAATTACCAGTAATGTGAAAATATTATGCACGAATACAATATATATATAATATAATATATAATGTGGTGTTAACCACATATATACGGTGCCAAATCCCAGAAGACTGCTTTCTTCATAGTCACCGCCGTGAAAGCCTCAAATCTTACATAATTAAAACTGTTTTAAGAATTACGGCACCAATGACAATTTTCTTCAGAGTGTTTGTAAATTTCATGTCATCAATCGTGACGAAATTTTGAGAAACGTTGCCTATTTTCATTTGTGGGATGGGGTTTCTCGCCGTCTGGGGTGAAATTTTTGCTTGGCTGGCCCTGACCACAGGCGACTCAGAGGGACCGGTGGCGAGTAATTTCATTTTCTGTCTAAATGTACTGAAGATTTAACAGACAAACGGGTTTTCATCATCCGTAAAGCACTGAAACCAAATAAAAATATTACCTTACTTAGTTTCCTTATCATAATGCTAAAAACTTAAGGACTAATTCCTGAATATAATTATGCGTGTTCGGGACTTAATTAGGCTCAGGAATAAGCTCTTCCTCATTATTTCATGCATTTGTAGGCCATCTCTCAACGCACGATTTTATTCTCAATATTGTTACAGTGTTACGATAGCTTATTCAATATAGTGACTTCGAGCTGGGCTACAGAGGAGTCGGGATTCAAATCCCGGCAGGGGCAAGAGATTTTGCTCTTCTCAATAATGTGTAGACCGGCTGTGGGAATAACGCATTCTCTTATACAACGGGTACAGGGACCGATGTTCCGGGACTGAAGTGGCAGGGACGTGAAGCTGACCACTTATCTCCACATAGCACCGAAGTTAAGAATACTGGAGCTATGCTTGCATTTCCCCATACGTCTTTATGGCTTGATGTTCAATAAATTAAGGACAGGGATATCTTTACTTTCACATATATTTAAATGTCTTCCTGTTTACCATCCATTTCCTTCTGTCCTCAGTTATCTTCGTTTCGTATCATTCTTTATATTTAATTAATACAATGATTAAAAGGTAAAGTAAAGCTATTCCTGTAAGAGACTGAGGAGTCCCGCAGGTTTGTGAGACGTCAAGGTTCTCACATCTTGTCAATCGGCTCATAGATGACGGTGAGGTCAGCTTTACGCACCATCCCCGCTTTACCCTCAAAAAGATTCCTGATACTCATTTCGGTTAGAGGCTGAGTCGACCCCAGGGCCATAGTGCGGCTGGAAGAATTGGATCAGTTGAAAGATTCAGTGATTTCATCGTGAATCGAATCTGCGCCCTTCAGGATTGCAGCATACTGCCTCAACAAACAACGCTGCCGCGTGCCCCCAAGAAAATAATTACGAAAAATATTGCATGCAATTGTATTGTTCCCCTTTCACCCCTCCCATGATCATCCACTGATTCTGAAGCATATACCCAATTCCGAGCAGAATTTCTGCCACTGCTCTTGCTACACTGTTATCATGAGGACACGTGTGTTGTGATGTAACTGACGTGGGGACATTAAGGTCACTTCCCGAACAGGTTTTCTATGAGTTGTAGTACTGTTACAGAGTAACTGGACCATCAGAATACGCTTTTTCATCAAGCTTTTATTTATAACAGGCGACGTAGGATTTAGCAGAGTCTGTAGAGTTAACAACCGATTTACTTCAACACTATGCACATTTCTTCTGTTGCTTCTTGGTTTAACTGATGCTCTCTCAACTTAACTTCAACACTACGCACATTTCTTCTGTTGCGTCTTGGTTTATGAACTGATGCTATCTCAACTACGTGGGTTCAAATTGTTAAATTTCAGGACGACTGTGACAGATGAATTGGGAAGGGAGTCAAACATGGCGGCCGGACGAGAAGAGTAGTCTGACCTTCAAAACGTTTCCTTTTTCATGAAAGGAAAGTTTTCAAGGTCGAAAGTAGCAGTGACCTGTCATAAGATATTATCCTAGTATGTACTTTCGTGCTGAGAGTAGAGAAAGGCAATGAATGCCTCAGAGTAAGTTGTCTTGGGGATAAGACCGAAACTTGGGACCTCCTGGACATGTGGATTGACAGGCAGTGAATGGACTAAGTTTTTCTCATACTCTACAGCACGCGCGCACGCACGCACACACACACACACACACATACTCTAAAATGTATTAGTCGTTACAGCCATTAGACTTTTGCAGCATTATTAACAAGCTCGAATTTTTTGTTTGAAATGGGTAGAAAAAACATGAAAATACGGAATTCATTTTTATACTTCTAAGGACGTTCTTCCACTGATACTGAACTAACGAATCTGACGTTACCACACTTTGTTACATCTTTAATAATTTAAGCAGTTTACTCCTGTTCTACAGCTCTCATATATCGAGCGAGTTGGCTCTGATTTGTTTTTGGTAAGTGCCTGGTTCGAATATCCGCCGGGACAACGACTAAAATAACTGAGGTTCCTCTTGATTTTCCTCAGCTCTTCCAGGCAAATACTGGGATAATTCCCTAAAGAAAGCCATGGATGCTTGCTTCCATATCGTTCATAATTACTATCCCCTACAATTGTCAATCAAAGCTGACGGAGTCGTTAAATGAGAAGCAGATTAATAAAAACTAAAGCTAGACCCTACACACGACTGGAATTTCGATCAAGGGAGGACAGGCTGACTGCCTGGGATATGGGGGATGACACGAATAGGACGAAAAACTGGCTGTTCACATAAATCTTTGGAGCTGTAAATTCTTAGCAAGAACACTATCTGACCGACAAGAGCAGACAGAAAGCACAAGCCAAATTGATTTGTTTTATGTACATAAATGAGCTGAGCTACTAAGTTTTCAACGTCACTACTATTTTTGACTTGAAACACCTTACTCCTGTATTCATAACATACCGACCTACCGCATACTTGTCCACAGCAGGAGAACTGGGAAAATAAAATAATGTCTAAGAAGGAAATCAGCAAATTGAAACGAGGAAGTTAGTCACAACGGTAAGAAGTAGTAGTCCTATAATACATCAGGTCCCTCTCTCTGATAAAGACTTCTGTGTAAGACTTGAGATTTTCACGGCAGTGACTATGAAGAAAGCAGTCTTCTGGGATGTGGCGCCGTGTAGATATTGTGTTTACCGACGTTTCGGAGGAACGTATCGCCTCCATATTCAGGGTAGAAGGAAAAAGGAAAATCCGTTCGCGGATTTTCATTCTTCTCTTTTTTTTTCTTTTCTTCTATCCCGAAGATGGAGGCGATACGTTCCTCCGAAACATCGGTTAACGCAATATCTACACGGTATCACATCCCAGAAGACGGCTTTCTTCAAAGACTTCTGTGATTGTCAGAACTGTTCTAGAAGTTGTAGTTTAAATTGGCGCGACATTTTGAATTCAGGTGCATTCCTGCTTATGAAACAATAGCTTCAGAAGTGTGGTAATGGTTTTTTGCCTTCTCAGTTCAACGGCCAGTATACGAGTAATATTTTGTTAACACAGAGACTGGTTGCCTCTCAACAAGGACTCAACACCGTGCAGTCAGTTCCTTCAACTCATCGGCGGCTGTTGTTGGACTTTTCTCTCATTTTTTTTTTTACTTGTTATGCTTTGGGCTTCTTATGAGGATAGTCATTCAAATCCTATATGTTACCAAATTGACGCCCTTTTTCTCTTATTGCGATATCGTAATACGCTGTGACTGTTATTCATGTGATGTTTTAAAAATATGTTGCATGAAAATCATCTCGAAATATAAAGAGTAAGCCCTGTGAACATATTTTACACATACGTACTTCGCGCGCATGCGTACATACTCGTACAAACATTACATGCAACCGTACAGTAACACATGATCAGATGTGTTGTGGGGTACTGAACTATATGTAGTGTGAGGCCATGCGGAAAAGTTAACAGATACACTACCTTAAACCGTGCCACTGTTTGTCACTATGCTGTGTTATTCAAGTGGATCACTATGTAACTAGACCAGACATTAGTCACAACAAAAAATATGTTCCATCGAGAATCAAGACATCCGTGAGCTACTACGAATATGTTCTCCGAGAAGTGACACAGATTCAGCTGTTTAGAACATGACAGAAATTCCTAGTGGAGCTATCACGCGTGTTCCTGGAGATGAGTAGTTCTACTAATATTTCCTATGTGAGCGACTTTACATGTATTCCCCTGTAAAGTCGTACGTTGGACTAACGATATAATGCGTTCCCGAAAACTGATCGCAAAGGCACAATCGCAAGTGTAATTCTTTGCAACGTGGAACGTAAGCAGTTATGTGCCTAAAGCTCGTGGTTCGTGCCAATCAATTAAGGCTTAACTCATATTAGGCTATATTTCTCTTGTTACTTACTTACTCATGGAGCTGTTCCCATCTGGAGGAGCCGCAAATTCTGCAGCTACTCAAGAAATTCCCAGCATTTATGGAACACAAAGCTTCATTACCGTGTTCACAAGATCCCTCCACTGGTCCCTATTCTAAGCCAGATCAATTCGTACCATCCCAACTTATCTAAGATCCATTTTAATATTGTCCACCCACCTACGCCTTGGTCTTCCCAGTGGTCTCTTTCCTTCTGGCTTTCCCACCAGTATCCTATACGCATTCGTCTCCCCAATCATGCTACATGCCCTGCCCACCTCATCCTCCTTCACTTGATCCTTCTAATTATACTTAAAGAAGAGTAAAAGTTATGAAGCTCCTCATTATGAAGTTTTCTCCAACCTCCTGTCACTTCATCCCTCTTCGGTCCAAATATTCTCCTCAACACCCTGTTCTCAAACACCCTCAGTCTATGTTCGTCCTTTAATGTCAGAGGCCAAGTTTCACACCCATATAGAATCACAGGCAATATTATAGTTTTGTACGTGTATATTCTAATTTTTATGTTTTTGGACAGCAGGCGAGAAGACAAGAGGTTCTGGACTGATTGGTAGCAAGCATTACCCGAGTTCAATCACCTCTAAATTTCCTCCTCAATCAGGTTCCGATCTGTTGTCGTTCCTAAATATCTGAACTGTGCCACATTTTGAAAACATCTGTTTCCTATCTTTATGTCATGATTTTGCCCTGCATTTTGGTTACGAGACAGCAACATATACTTAGTTTTCTGTGTGTTTCCTTCTAGACCAACCTCCTTGCTTG
>NW_019727401.1:97623-139584 GCF_002891405.2 Cryptotermes secundus | reverse complement strand
AGGCTACAATAGCCCAATCAGTGGCCGCCGTGCCGAGTGGATCCAGTTGGACTCCACCTCCCACTAAGCGAATTAAAAAAAAATTAAAAAAGGGTCGGCAATAACGCTGCATGAAACTTCTAAACTATTAGAAATATTAAAAGTAGGCAAGTTAATTAATATGTTGCCGTGAATCATTAAGAGTTACGATTACAACCACTAGAATACATACAAATTCATAATCATATTAACATGTCATCAGAATTCGAGATCGCAGACTTTTTTTTTCGAATTGGGGATTTCAGATTTTAGAAGAGGTTCGACTTGGCTGAGGAAGCCGGAAGAGTGGTTGCTGGAATTTTGGGCTTTCTGAACAAACTATCCAAGATACAAAATTCGAGTTTCGAGTCCGAAAATTCGGAGAGTAACTGTAATGGAAGGGGCACGCGATAGCGTAGTTGGTTGGGGCACTACGCTACAAGCCGGAAGGTCGCGGTTTCGATTCCCAATGAGGTCATCGAACTTTGTCAGTTTACCTGATCCTTCCAGCCGCACTGTGGTCCTGGGGTCGACTCAGCCACTAAGAGAAATGAATACCAGGAATCTTCCTGGGGTTAAAGGCTGACCTCACCGTCATCTGTGAGCCAATTATTTGGATAATGCGGGAGCCTCGAGGTCTCACAACCCTAATACTTCGTTCGAGTAACCTGTGGAAGGGGGGATATATATAAGCATAAACATGGCGATATATATGTTGCGATTTTTTAAAAAGTTAATTCATAATGAGCTGGCTGTTGTAACAAGGTAAAGATAAACGGTAAAGTTTTCCCTGTGCTTAACTAGTTAACCACCATGCCATGAAGGCGTATGGGGGAGTGGTTGTATAGATCCATATTTTCTTGACCTCGACACTAGATGGAGGTGAGTGGTCAGCTTCACGCCCCGGTCGCTTTACTCCCGGAGAAATATCCCCCGGTACCTATTGCATAGGCGTCTGGGTGGGCCCCAGGGCCGGTCTGGAAGACGTGGAGAAGAGAATATTCTTGACCCTACCGGGACTCGAACTCTGACCCTTCGGTCTTCCAGCCAGTAGCCAATCGCTATACAGACTGAGCTATCCCGGCTCCTACTGTCACCAGGAATTGTTAAATACCTGTACAAACTGTCTTCCATCTGAACGATTTAATTTGAAGTTACTTTTAGAAGGTACCAGATATATCGCAAAGGTAATTCAAAATTCTTAGTTGTTACTTCACTTAAAATAAATTCCCTGTAATTAGATTTTCTCTCAGTTTTCACTGATATAGTTGTACAGCAATTGATATAATTCGCTTAGTGGGGGGGGGGTGAAGTCCAGCTGGGTCCACTCGGCACGGCGGCCACTACTGATTGGCCTATTGTAGCCTGCCCCGGGGGATTATGATGATGGAGAATTTGGTGGAATGAAGACTGGCAGGGGAAACCGAAGTACTCGGAGAAAATCCGCCCCAGTGCCACTTTGTCAACCACAAATCCCATTTGACCAGACCCGTGCTCGAACCCGGGCCGCCGCGGTGGGAACCCAGCAACTAACCGCTTGAGCTATGGCGGCAAGCAGATATGACCTCTTTTTTTTTTTCTAACTACACATTGTTACAATCCAGAGGACAGTACTCTTAGAATGTGCGACTTTACAGAACTGTGAACTGTGTTATTAATAAATACCAGATATTACGAAATCGAATGACGTTTATCTTTACAATTCAGTGACCATTGCCTGAACATGCATTTCATTTAAATAAAATATAGGCAATTTAAAATACATGCTTTATCTTATTACGACAATCCTTTAGTCAGGCAATAGATCCTTCTGGTTATGTTATTTGATGTGTACTTAGAAGGGTAGTTCGATGGTCCTGTTTGTTGTTGAATTTGTATTAATTAATTTTGTGTCTCCTATTATATTGACTCGTGGCTTTAATTACATGAGAACTTAACAGTGATCTACCTCGTGAATTCCTGTCCCTTTTACGGAAAATTTTGGTTCCCTTAAGCCCTTATGCGGTGCTGTGATCATTACAAATTCCAGTTTACTGTGATCTATTCAGATTTTACCTTCTAGGATTGTGGCCTATTCCGATACAGAATTAATCTCGGAACTAATCGATTTGCTGTTTAGCGACACCGTCGTAACTACTTAAATTTGTTTCGATGACACTTGTAACGAAAGAGTTGTGTGACAGAAGCAAACACGAAAAAATTATAAATCAGTACTATTTAAATATGGCCTTCCGTTCTGGACACAATACCAACCGGGCCGGCTGAAATTCCTCATCACTTCCACAATCTCCACAGTAAAAGCAAATCCCGTTAAAAAAGGATTTTTAAAAATTATTTTAAGCCTTTTCGAACGTCATTTAACTTACCTTGAGCTACGCCACAACCTCACACACTGAGTCTCAGTTCATAGTGTGCGTTCAGTGGTTCAACAGTACCTTCTTCCCCCACCAGTATTATGACCTTGGGCGGAACGCGGTGTCCTGCGCCTTCTGCTCTGAATAAAGTAAAATACCTTACGTATTCATAGTTATTGGGATTTACTTATTCCAATGTAGTGGATAGAATAGACGTAGAGATGTCGAAATAATTATCGGGGTCAGGCTGGTGAGAGACAGAGCTCATCAAATGGGACTTGACCTGCAGGCTTCTTCGTTCCGTCGTTTCTCGATGAACAGAATAAGTGGCGGTGGCGCGCAGTTCCACTCGACTTACCTTTACATATTACGACATTTAGAGCGTAGCTACAGTACTTCCTGGGTTTATCGGCTTCATTGCAATCCACCATATCCCTTGTTTCAAGGTTATTAATTTTGCAAATTTAATGCGACCTGTTTGCCGAGAATGAGTGAGGAAACCACGCGAACGTCATGATAGCTTGATCTTCGAGTCAAGAATCGATCCCACAGCCACAGTGTGAAACTTTGTCTCTGACATTAAGGGAGGGACATAGACTGAGGGTGTTTGAGAATAGGGTGTTCAGGAGAATATTTGTACCGAAGAGAGATGATGTGATGGGAGGTTGGAGAAAACCGCATAATAAGGAGCTTCGTAACTTGTACTTTTCTCCAAGTATAATTACAATGATCAAGTGAAGGGGGTTGAGATGGGCACGGAATGTAGCATGAATTGAGACGAGGAATGCATATGGGATATTGGTGGGAAAGCCAGAAGGAAAGAGACTACTAAGGAGATCAAGGCATAGGTGGGCGAACAAGATTGAAATGGATCTTAGAGGGATAGGATGGGATGGTATGGATTGGATTGATCTGGCTCAGGATAGGGACCAGTGGAGGGCTCTTGTGTACATAGTAATGAACCTTTGGCTTTCATAAAATGCTGGGAAATTCTTCAGTAGCTGCACAATTGGAAGTTTCTTGAGAAGGGCTCAGCTCCATGAGTGAGTGCATCCATAGCCCAAATGGAATACATACTTTGGGATCCCACTGGCTGTGTGGCTAGTATTATTGACCAATTTATTTCCTGGGAAGCAGAACTTAATTCCAAACATGTATGGCATGGTATGTGCCCTGTGTACTGGAAACACAAGATAGAAATCCATTCTACATATGTACACTAGATTGTTACTGAGAAGTACACAGCTTCCTCCCCCTGCACTTCTTTCTTCTATTCTGTCTCTTCTTAATAAATATGCAGTCACATTGGTTTCTGTTGAAGTTATTGTTTTCTTCCCATTCCCATGTTAAAACATGTTCCATGCATTACTGTAAATAACTTGTCATGAATTAACACAGCACATCATCCAAGATTGTATCAACATGTATAAAAGCTTGCATGCTGACTACATGACACTTTTATTGAGAAATATTGATTTATAATTTATTTAATTATACAAGTAAAGCTAGTGCAGTTGAGTTTAAATTGATTAAATGATTGTAACAACAACTTTTGTGACAATGGGGAGTTAATTTGGTAGAATGACTGGAAAGGAAAATGGTACAACCCCAACAAAAAATTGTAGCTAACATGTTTACTGCAAATCCCATTCATAATGGACAGTTTTGGACTATTTTTCTCTTGAACTACAAAGATGAGTAGCCCAGAAGGTAGATTATATTCACAGTCTTCAATATGTTAAAGCAGCATTTGGCCAGTCAATTACAGAACTATGTAGGAAAACATAAATCCACAGTACTGTTTAATATTGCTGATAATTTAATTTTTAAATTGATAGGAAACATCCTTCCATCTACCTCCTGAACAGCAATACAATACTGTCTAACAGATGAGCAATTTACAGTCAGATTTATTATTGATATATTACAAATCTTGGATTTTATAATTAGTATGGCGGTATGAAATTAATATATATAACTAAATGTGAAAGACAAATTAAATTTAATCATTACAAAATTATACACAATTAACAAAAATGAACACAAATAGAAGATAAGATCTTGTGCATAAAGTTACCATCATATCACTGTCTTTATTCTTGTACTTAGAAATCTCTGGTAATATGCATATTCTTCAGTATTCAAGCGGGGAGGCATCATCATATGGAACATTCAGCAGTATCTCAGTCTTTTATTTTCAATTTGGCATTAAGGCAAAACATGAATGCAAATCAACTGCAAAGGAATAATCACTGTAATGCAGTACATCAGACATTTTCCACTTTAATGTTAATTTGAAAAGGCACAGAAAACTCTCTTGCACTGCAAATTTCCACACCTAAACTAGCATTGGTGTTAGCCCCTTCCTCCCTGGAGCTTCTGCCTTCTCTACAGGATGGTGAATTCAGATTCCTCTTGAATGCTGCACAACAAATTAGAGATGTCAATCAAATTCACAAGAGGATATGAAACATATTGTTTTATGTTCATGTTAGTATAACATTAAAACAGTCACCTGATAATTAAATTAGAGAACAAACCAAATATTGTGTTCAATATTATGTTCTCAATAGTTACGACTATGAAGAGTATAATCTTTTTGGTTGTAACACTGTGTAGCTCAGTAGTAGTCCACCAATGTTTCAGAGAAACATACTGCCAAACAAGAAACCAGCAATAAGCATGCTTACTCTTTTCATCTCTGAAGATGGAGGTGATACATTTGGAGACTACTGCTGAACTATGCAGTTACAACTCATAAGATCATAATCTTCAATATTTAATTATTTGGGAGGGATGAATTTTTTATTGATGTTACAGAAATATTTCTTTAGTCCACTACTGATGCCTTGGAGCAGTTCTTTATATCTGAGACTTGAGCTTACTACAGGGGTGAGAGTAATCTTCATTCTTTATATTTTTATTCTCCTTACTCATTAAAACACTAGAAATTCAGTATTCTTTCATTATAATCCTACAGTCACCTACTGTCACTGAAATATATATAAAACTAATTAATATCCAATAATCTATAAAGGTAAGAGAATACAATATATTGTAGCAACCAAATTCAGTGGTTAGCTTCACTGCAAAATAATTATATGACCTTGCATTCAGAGGCATGGAAGGTCTAAACTAGATGCAGCAGGTGCATGTACTTAGGAGGAATTGCATCATAATTTGAGAATATCAGATACTGAGTTTCATAAATATCCATACTGCTCAATATGAACAAAATATAAAACTACCACAATGAAACTGAGCAAATGGGAGAGTTTAATCTTTGATATATTCATTACAAATTCTACTGTGAAATCGGTCTGTCATGCCCAAAATATAAATTGTGATTTGTGTGACCTGGCCAGAATACAACTGGTGATTTTTTAGGGCTTCTTCAATCTTTCCAAACAAAGACTGTGAATCTAACTTCAATTTCATTACCACTCATTGACATCACTATAATCACCATTACACCTGAGATAAAATATATGCATGTTCAATAACTATTATTGCATAAGTATAAACATTAAGCACTCATATTCTAAATAACAAACTTGGACACTGAGTACTGTATGTGCCAAGCTGAATTTGTTTGAGGGGTGCACACATCACATTACAAAGCAACACAGTCCTACAAAATAGATATCTGCCTCAAGCCTATACATATATGATATTATAGCATCTTCAAGTAGGCCACCATCTATCAACCAGTAAACACATCTATTTTCCCTATTAAAACTGCTAAATGAAACAGAACTAATTACCAGTGATAACAGCATTTTTCACCCCACCCCCCCCTAAGAGCACCCTTATGTCATGTAATTCAAGGTAGAAAATTTTGCATCTTTGAGATGGGATATGGGTGCAGGGCTTATTAATCAGTCATTCTAGTGCTATGCTTCTCCAGACTTGGGGAAAATTTACTAAAGCCACTATTCACCCTCTCTAAGTACTGTCAACAGTATAAAAAAGATGTTTGATTGTGCAGTCCTTCTGGGTTATAATACCATCCACAATTGGCAGAAGTTTCTGATGTTTTCTTCCAATTACACATGGCATTACAACATAGAAGACTCTACACTATACAAACGTTACTGTGAAAACATCAAATCATACAAAATATGACTGCTACAGAAAACTTATTCCTCTCACTGAAAAATTAACACAACAGCTCATAATCACAACACAACATAATCATCATACAGAATTAGTCACAGAAAATTATTATGACAATTCCAGTTAGAAGTTGCATTAAGTTTATGTGTGATATAATCTCATAAGAAAGAAGCTTAATATAAATTGTGAATAGTATTTAATGAACACGTTTACAATTAGAGACTTAGACCTAAACAGTAAATCCTAGTGCTGAGCATATGTTTCAGTCCTCAATGCTGTATCCCTTCACTGTTACAAAATTCAGGCACAGGATCATATACAAATTACAAATTACTCAACCCACACTATTTTATCTTCATACATTACATCAATCCAGCAGGCTTCTTAGAAAATGCAGGGCATAAACTGCAGATACAAATTTCTCCCATATGAGAGCTGTTTGTCATCATTTCCTATAATTTACAGAGTGTTCAGCATACATTTCAAGATTGCATTCTCTTGTGCTTTTGTTGTTGTTATTGTTAATTTTGAATATTCTGAGCTAAGAAAAATTACTGGATAAGGTTCCAATGATGATAATCACAAAATAGATGATAATTAATATCCATGTCTCTTGCATAACATGTTCCACTGTGGAAACAGACATAATGTAATAAAACTCAAAACAACAAATTGAACTAGACATGTCAGTTATATACAGAACTAAGGAAGCATATGCAGAAAGCCACAATAAGTATTTAGTGAACTTAAGTTGTTGTTGTTGTTGTTGTTGTTGTTGTTGGATAATTATGAAATACTTACACAGATCTAGATGCACATCCTGTGAATAATGTTCCAGAAGGAACTATGTAACATAATACCAGCATGTAACATCTGTTACAGGTTTAGAAAAAGTTTGGTTAACTCAATAATTAATAATAAAAAAAGAAATATATGCAATGAAATAGACTATAACAGAAGTACAGAAAGAGACAAACAAACAACACAAAGAAAGAAAGAAAAGAGAAGAGAAGAGCTGGTGCCAGAATTAAATTCAAATTTATGTCAAAGTGACATCATTTCCATTTCTGGAAGATTTCACAGACATTATATTCTACAGTGATAATCATAAGAAAAGATTTACAGTGATATTTCATATTTAAGGCGGGTAATTTCAAATGCATCTTCTGCATATAGTGGTCCACTGATCAATATTCCTTTTTACTAACTGTTGCTGCTCAGTTATGTCCATGATTTATCTATTAAAGACGTCTGTTTTAGAAATAAACCATGGTTCAGATATTAATTCATAATTCAAAGAACAGGAATCATAGTCATATGCATTACCATCTACATTTAAAATAAGAAAGAGAATTCCTTATCCTGTTCCAAATATGCACATTATAGTACACTAGATAGTAATCGGGCCAGGTTTGGAAATTCTCAATTTTCACAGCAAATCCATCTTCTCTGACCTGCAAGAAATATAGCTTCTGAGAATAATTATTTCTGTATGAACACATAAGAATGTGCAAAAAATTATATAACAGCATTCCAAACTAGTGTAACACAAGCTCAATAAATTGATATACTAAGCAGTGAAAAGTACAGATCAGGCGCTTTTACTGATTATAATTATATTATAATCAGTCTGAGTGGTAAGTATATGTGAGGGGACACAAGGAAATAAATCTGAAAAGCATCTGAAGGATTCTGCTCAAAACCAACTACTTATAACAACAAATTTAAGTTCCTAACCAAAACTAATTAAATCTGTGTTGAAAATCTGTACTAAATACAATCTATTCATCATTAATAATGAGAACTGTACTATGCAGTCACCTGGAAGCATTCCAAACATTACTCAGCCACTCAGGCTGGGGAGACATATTATCCTTACAACAATTCAGGCTGTACAGATTCATACTTGTCACAAACTAGAACCCCAGCCCCCCAGCCTACATTATAATTTCTCTTTGGTACTACAATAAATGATTTAACCACCATAATGAACCAAGCTTGCATACTGTCCAACTATTGCTGTCTTACAGGTTCAATTTGAAAAGATTTGTGACAGTTTGTTTTGACGTTTGATCTCCTGTGCAAGAGTTTCTCGAGTAGAATGTTCAAGCCTAGAAACAATTTCATCCATTTTCTCTTGAATGAACATTTGGCACTTTTGACTCGGCTCTTTTATTGCTCAACATCAACCTGCCATGTCTTATTTTATATTTTTGTTTTAATTAGGTTTTCTATTTGGAACTGCAACATCCTGAAACTCGCACTGAAATCTTCTGCCTACTTTTTTAAAACAGCCACTTTCCTTATATATATTACACATGAAAACTCAATGTTCCAATGTTTGCCTCACACATCATACATGAAAACTCACTTTTCCACTGTTTGTCTCACATGGCATAATTTGATACAAGAAGTAATGTGACTGGTTGAATGTTTATGCTTAATCAGAGCTGCTCAATGATTTATTGGGATGACATTAAAAAAATGTAACATCTACAGACTCTTTGTCTGTTAAGGCCAAACCATCTGTCTCACTTGCCTGAGTGGGCAAAACATTTTTGGAATAGATCTCACATTGCATTGCATAATGCACCACTGACTGAATGCAATATACAGGAAACTCCAGAGGTAACAATGAGTAAACTGTAGGTCTGTATTACGTGTACTTATTGCTGTTATAAGTACTTACAACAAAATTTTTCTCAGATTTTTTTTAAGCATGCAACTTTCATTTGTCTTTTAAATGCCATTTGAGAAACTTTGCAAGTGACCCAGAAATAAAAGTACTGAAGAAAAGAAGCATGGATATTTTGTCATAGGTCAAGTAACTTGAATTTATCATTTTCTAGGTCAACAGCAAAAATCTCATTTTCTTTACACATGTTCTTCTTTTGTTTGTTTTGTAACAAAACTAAGTCATGTCCAACAAGAGTGTAATTCACAGATGGTTGTAAAAGAAACAAACAGACAAATGGGTTTATTAACAAATTTTAATAAATAAATTTCTGATACTGTGATGTGAAGACAAGTGAAATTACTAGGAAGTACATCCAGCTTCATTAGGCCCCCCATCATTATCCATTAGAATTATCATAAAACGATTACCGTATTTACGCATGTATAGGCCGCGTGCGTGTATAGGCCGCAGCACAATTTTCAGACAGAAATTATAGAAAAAATAATTTTCTTGGAATATTATTTCAGGAGTATTACACCCTGTATTACTAATTATGAATATAATTTTTTTTAAATGAAGTGTGATTTAGAATATTTCGAATATAAGCCGCACCCCAGTTTTCCTCTTGAATTTTTGGCAAAAAATGTGCGGCCTATACATGCGTAAATACGGTATGTCTCACTGTGACACTGCTCCTGGTGAAATAAACTGTGAGCTGCTAACAGACAGTAAGCAGCATTATGTACTATTTTTCTATCAAATTTATTTTCTGAATGTACTCAAACTGTCTATGGAGCTTTCCCTAATTCTGTTTTGCTTCTCAGTCCCACACAAGGTATGATCAATGCCATGGCTGGCATTCTACAATGGATGCATGTAATGGATAGAATAATGAGGCAAATAAGAACCAGTTCTTCCACATGGCTTAGCTTCTTACCAGTGTAGGTTTCATGTGAATACAACAAGAACCTATTATAAAAACGGTTATGGTGTTTATCATCTGTTAAAATAGACTTTACCTGTATATCCATAACATGTAACTGAAAAGATGACCAAAAGTAATTTCTCTGTATGGTGCAAAAGGACACACTGTGTATTTAAAAAATGTCAGTGATGCCTGTGTCATTGTCATGCCTGGCTGTGTGAGTAAGTTGCGGCACAGTACATCCTTCAAGATCGAAGGTTCAAGAGTTGGAGCGGAAGTGCACATTGCTTGCCTTGGAAAGTGTCTTTCATAAAGTAAAACCAAGTACTTTCAGAATTGCTATTAGCCACCCTGGCAGGTAAGTAACACTATTCATGTGAATAAATCAGGAGAAGTGGCATGTCTTTCCATTGGATATGAAAGGCATAATTTGAATAGTATGCCTTTCAGTGTATATCAGACGTGAAATCTAAAATATGAACGAATGACACACATTTCCAGTGCAGGGAAGATATGAAAAAGGTAATAAGAATGGTGTGCCTTACCAGCAGATAAATGTGAAAGATCCGATATCAGCAACATGTCTTATCAGCAGATGAGATATGAAAGACATAATATGATTCGCATTCCTTTCCAGTGGACACAAGTGAAGGATACAGTATGAAAAGCATGCCTTTTGAGTGGATAGAAGATGTGTGAGATACACTATGAACAACATATTCTATTCACCATAACTTTTCCCACTTGCTACTAACACAAGATGTGATACAGAAAATTTTTATATAAATTTTAATTCTGTCATAATTCGCTGATTACTTTTTAATTGCTGATTATTTTCTTCAACTACTCAAACAACATAATACACTGATTTGTTTAAAAAAACAAGATGCAATATTTGACTTCAAATATTATACTGGCATTAATTTTTCACGTTCATTCACATATATTTTTTATCACTTATTAAAAAAGTTTACTTATTGACCTCAGAATCCATTTTAGTTTCAACAAATCTGCCACAGGTCTCTGTTTTCCTTGCTTAATTGGAAGCTACACTGAACAAAATTTCTTTCGTTTCAGACAAATTATTTTTCTCACTGATTAGCTGATTAATGGTAAATGATAAACTAAATGTTTTAATCATTATAGAGCCTTAACAAATTTACAATTCTTCATTTCTTTTAAAAAACATTCACCTCACGCTTTGCTTTTCTACGATAGTGAACTTCATAACAGGCCAGATAATGTGAAGGACTGATCCAATAAATGTTACGACACAACTATCACACAGCCAGCTACATATTTTGTCTGAGCTTAGTGCAAATATTTCAGCACCTTTTGTATTTATACAGAAGTTAAACTGTAATAAAATCATCCATAACATGTGTTTTAATCTGGAAAGCTTTTCAGCAAATGGCAACTCAGTTACTACAAATGTCAACAACTGTGTGGTACATTACAATTCATTCATTGAAAATAATTCCATAACACAATACTTGCAGCAACTTAACCCAGTACACTGCAGTTTTTTCTCATCAATTTAGGGAGTGCTATGCTAGATAACCAGTTGCAATTATCAGCCAGGATGTGTGATTTTCCTCAATCTTTCCATGTGATTGCTGGTAAAATGCCTTAAAACATTTGACCGGTAGTTCCTAATTCTCTTAATAATCATCATGCTTATGCAGTAAATGTCCCCATGCAATTTAAAGGCAAGAAACCTCACTTAATTTACTGCTATATTAGCCAGACTGATTCGTATCCAGTAATTTACCAGCAATGACCATAGATCACATAAGTCACTAAAGCAGTGTTGCTTTTTATGCGAGAACACAAAATTTACTTCCTTCTGTGAAGTCTTGTATGCCATTTTATATGGTGTTACATAAGAACAAAATGTATACAATATAATCTTCAAAAAAATTAACATACAATTATTGCATTATTTTGCAGAAGTGTTATTAAATGATAGTTCCTTCTTATCTATCGTGGTGACTTCCCAGAGCCCCATTTCTAAACAAAAAAAAATTACTGCACCTATATAAAACCCTGCAGCCTCCAATATAACACAGGAATAGCACATCACAAAATAATTACAATTCAGATCAGTATTCCATATCTGCACATTGAATTTTCACTATGAATAATGTCTACATATTACTGCTTTTGTATTGTATTTTAATGTTAAAATTAAATCACATCTTCTCTTACGTGATGCAAATAATTTCAATTTAGATCCAGTATAAATAATAACAACAAAATTCGTTTGTATTTTAGCTTGTTTTCATGCCAAAACTGAAGATCACACACCCCCACAAACTCCTTCATTTTATCCAGTTTCCTTTCACTCTCATCCTCACTTCAAGGTTCTTGCATGTAGCTGCTTGAGCAATTCCCTCAATCAAATGTGAGGTATCATTTTATATACTATTCTTATTACACAAGTGAAGGATTTCAAACTTCCTTTATACATTAATGTATATAATTAATATAATTAATCTTTAATATATGTGTATATGAGCTTCATATAATAAATACTAGTATTCAAACATAAGGCAGAAATAAAGACAGGATATCCCAACATAACTTAACACATAAAGCTAAATTTTTCAAATATGTGACAAATTAATTCTTGGAAGTCTATGTCAACTGAATGGAAATCCAGTTGTTACTTCAGCTCTCCACAGAAATATGCCAGTAACCATTTTTAAAAATATACTATCACAGAGGAACATACGTGATATTTGTTTTCAGTGTTTGTTGTGATCAATTCTCTGTTTGTTGAAGACTTAAGTACCACTCCATATGTCATGGTATTTAAAACAAACAGTAAACTAATGATTATTTGGAAGGATGTTGCAACTTACTTCTGGAACAAGAATCATGAAGTGAAACATCAGATTACTGCACTTTTTACAACATGAAAGAATGTTTTAATTCCATAGAGTTAATGAACTTCAGAATACACTGGTACCTGTAAGTGCGGATGTGTGTGGATTACATTATATATATTTTTTTAGAGCATTAATATAAATTTTCCTTCATAAATATCCACTGCATGTTAACATCTTTTTTGAAGTGCCATTTGCTTACAAGAGTCATTTAGGTAGCATATTTTGCATCTAACAGAAGTGACAAAATTGTCATCCATTTACATTAGAAAACTATTTCTTAGATGTCGACTTGAGACACGGAAGTTTCAGTACTCAGCTGTTTTCATGGAAGTATCAAAATTAAAGTGTCAGTCAGGTTTATTATTGGTACAAGATCTGGAAGTGCTGAAGAGGTGGTGGAAGTAACAAAACCAAAATTGGATTTAACTGGAAAACGCTATAAAAGCACCGATTAAATTGTAGCTCAGTATTCTTATAACATGATGGAGACAACTCACTGAAATATATATATAAAAAACAATTCTTTGAGAGCAACAAAAGCCTATAGAACATATATACAAAGTTAATAATATGTATAACTTGATACTGAAAGCCCTAGTGAGTCAATTTCCCAACTACCAGTATCACTATAAATATGCAACATCACTCTTCTGGCAGGTGGACTCCCTTAAAAGGCAGTGTTTTATTCTGACTAATGAATGAATTCTTCATAATACTAAGGGACTTGCCACAGTCTGTGCACCACAAAGCATACAACCACTGGGAGAATTAACTGTAACAAGATAACCGAAGTTTTGGTCTTAAGCAAATAAGTCCACATGATGGTTGTTTTCTTCTTTAACTAACAACTAATGACATAGGTAAAGTAGACTTCAACAAGTCTGCTAGGCACTGGTTACAATAGTTCTCACTAATTTCAACTTCCTGCATAACTAAATGTCACAACATTTATTGGAAGTGAACATATATCACAGAATAACTCCATCTGTTTTCGTACTTCTGAAGTATTTTCATTTCTCATGTTCCTAACAGTATCACTGTGATACAGTATAATACACATTCCATCATAATGGTCATAACCCCCAGTAGTTACTATCAAATTCCTATCAAAATTAATCACAGAATACTTCATCAAGAAGTCTGTCAAACTTCTTCTCCATCCAACTCAGCAAATTCACGAACAACGGCAGTGGCAAACCGCAGCCGGTCATAAATATTTGCCTCACAGCTGAATTGTGTGATATGGGCTAACCAATATGAACAACTCAGACGATCACCATTAATGTATGTCACCATGTAGCCATGTTTCTCTGCAGAAATTATCACCTTTGTGTGATCCTTGAAGAAGTTTATCTGAAAACCAGCCAGAGAAGCACACATGAAACATCATCAACCCACAGATCTGACTAAACTGACCTTTTTTTTTTATATATTTTATAAGTCTCTTGTACTGCAGCCACTTCTGGCCTATTGTACCAGCCCCAGATGATAGGTGGGGGTGACTGTGGAGCAACTGGTGGAATGAAGATTGGCAGGGGAAACCGAAGTACTCAGAGAAAACCTGCCCCAGCACCACTTTGTCCATCACAAATCCCACTTGACCAGACCGGGAATCGAACCCAGGCCGCCGCGGTGGGAAGCCAGCGACTAACCGCTTGAGCTATGGCGCAGCCAACTGACCTTCTTAGTAAAGTGTCTTCTCTGAGGTTGCATGGAGAATACACAAACTATGCATTTAGCGTTCTACTTGATGGCAATAACTAACTAATAATTGGGGTTTGGAATGTGACAAACATGATATATTGAGATCATAAACATATATATCATATACTTTTTTATTAAGCATTTTATTCTAATTTTAAGTAATTCAAATGTGGTGAAATATTGAACTCACCCCTGTGCATTTCACACAGTAAAAATAAAAAATAAAGCTATCCCTGTAATAGGCCGTGAAGGCCCATAGGGTTGTGAGATGTTGAGGGTCCCACATTATCTAGACAATCAGCTCAAAGATGGCGGTAAGGTTGTCAGCCTTACAACCCAGCCATGCTTTACTCCCCAGGAAAAGTATTTAATTAATTCCTGATACTCATTTCTGTTAGAGGCTGAGTCGACCCCACGGCCATAGTGCGGCTGGAAGGATTAGGTCAACTGAAAAAATCCAAGGACCTCATCGGGACTTGAACCCGCGACCTTCCGACTTGTAGCATAGTGTCTCAACCACCACACTACCACATGCCGCATTTCACACAGAATGAATCTATAACAATTTGGGGGAGGAGGACAATGAAATAGACAACTAAGTGCATTTCATGTACCAGTAATATTTCTGACAACCTCTTCATAGATAAAAGCATTTGAAGCAAAATATGCATCATAAGTTATTTCCAGGATTTCTTGTTTCTGAAATCCAATGAGAATGACGCTGGGTCACAACTTCAATATATTCTGAAGAGCTAAAATTGTATTTTAAATTTTGGTACTGCTATTATATGAACTTCAACGTTAAATTTCCCTT
Organism: Cryptotermes secundus; assembly: GCF_002891405.2. Taxonomy (NCBI): domain Eukaryota; kingdom Metazoa; phylum Arthropoda; class Insecta; order Blattodea; family Kalotermitidae; genus Cryptotermes; species Cryptotermes secundus. The sequence continues at coordinate 124,085 of NW_019727401.1, read as the reverse complement.
CTCTTTGAAACCATCTCTCCCCTCATTCATCCAGCATTCACTGAACCACTCTGTTACTGCCCAACATTCAACGTACCTGCAAGGTCCCATTGCAGAGTTCCATGATGATAGCAGTGTTGGTGCGAACCCAGCGTTTCATATGAGGGACAGCTGATTTATGTCTATTGGTTACAGCCACTTGAGGCTGGTGTTTAATGTCACCTCCCTCTGTTAAGTGCTCGTCCATGTACTGACTGAAGTGTCGCAGTAATGTTAACCGTTCATGGAGTGGTGCAGGTACAGAATTATGTGGGTGGGCAGTCACCTTCCCATGCATATCATGAAATTCCACACGACTGTAAACACATATTTAATATTTTTGTTTGGAAATCATATTAACACTTAAGTCTTGATTCCAGTAGACTATGGACTTAGTTCAAATTCCTTGAAATGAACTTCAGTATTTGATGCTATGCAGTCTAGTAGTTAGTCTCCTCCAAAACACTGATACTTGTCAAATTAAATGGAATAACATCCCAGACAATTGTAATCTTAATATTCACTGCTGCAAGAACCTCAAATATCAGGTATTTATATGTATATGCTATCAGCATAAAAAGTTTAAGAAGAACTGGGTCCTCAAAATTTTCATGTATGGAGATTTTAATGTAGTTTATTAGAGCAATATTTTATTCCATCACCACAATAGGTAGCATGCAGACCCCATATAGTTGTCGTCTCTTACAACATGTTTCAGCTCATTAAGCCATTATGAGATATTTGACCTTTCTTTTACATTCAGCTGTATTCGTCTGCTAGTATTCCTACATTGGCCAGTGTTTACATATTGGAATACTGGCTTTTAGTAGTACATAATGCTGTTATAGGTATATAAGAAGGTTTGTTCATCTGTAAGATTAAATAATATTTCACCTCGAACAAATACTTCAATAGAAGTATTTTAACAAATATTATTTAGAAAGCAGTCTTCTGGGATTTCGCACCGTGTATATGTGGTGTTAACCGACGTTTTGGAGGAACATATCGCCTCCATCTTCAGGGTAGAAGCAGCTGCTTGTACTGGATCTCACGGTCTCTTCACCTGCGGATTTCTTGTATTTTTCCTTCTACCCTGAAGACGGAGGCGATACGTTCCTCCGAAACGTCGGTTAACACCACATATACACGGTGCCAAATCCCAGAAGACTGCTTTCTAAATAATATTTGTTAAAATACTTCTATTGAAGTATTTGTTCGAGGTGCCTACTGGTTTGGAATGTGACACATTTTTTATGAGAATACACATGTTTTTGTTTATATGCTGGGGAAGCAGCGTTTTTTTACTTTGTATTGATGTAGTATGTGTTTTGTTTGCTTGTAAATATATGATTTCCTTTTATCTTTGTGTTCCTGAAAATATAATGCTTTCTTTATACATAACTGCATGATTTTTGGAGTTAAATATTGAGATTTGGTGTTAGAATTGTATTTTGGAGAAGTCTTTGTGATGTTTGTGAAATTGATGTTAGGAAGTCTGGTGTTTACTTGTTAACATGATGTTTGTATAGGGTATCAAATTTTGGGTTTTGAAGGTCAAACAATATTTCATTCATTTCAATGTTCTGTTGGCATGTACAGTAAATATGAAATTTCTCTAAATTGATCATGTGTTTGCCTTTTCTTGCTAACTGAATTACTTCCACAGTGCTTTGCAAATTTCCAGGTATCTGTATCTAATATGTGTTTTGCATAGGTGGATGTGCCATTGTTAGGTTTTATTGCATGCATACGTTCATTGTGTCTGGTTCGGAATGATCATCCTCTCTAACCTATACATGGTCTGTCCAAAAAGTTTCAGAACTTTTGAAATAGCGTGCCAATTTGAAGTCTTAGCGATGTCAGGCTAGCTGTGCTTTCTAGTGGCATGCTTCCAAATTATCATCCTTTTTGCCACATAATCCTGCTGTGATTAATCATTGAACTAGAGCCTTCTGTTCATGTGCATGTAAAGCATGTCTTGTGATATTCAAGATGGCTGATATTTAAGAGCATGAAAGTCATGTTGACGGTTTCTTGACATCGAGGGTGTTGTACATTATGAATTCTAAGTTAGGGGCAAACAGTGAATCACTGGTATTATCTCAAAGTGCTGAGACATTTAAGAGAAAATGTCAGGAGAAAAAGATCTCAGTTGTGGAGAACAAACTCCTGGTTCCTCCATCATATCAATGCGTCAGCTCATGCATCACTAGTGATTAGTGACTTTTTGGTCAACACAAACACAACTGTCCTTCCTCAGCCACCCTACTCACCTGACCTCACTCTAACAGACCTGAAATCATGAATCAGTAGCGATGCATGAGCTGGCACATTGTTAAGACTGAGGAACCACAGGTTTTTCTCCACAACTGAGGTCTTTTTCTCCTGATATTTTCTCTCAGATGTTTCAGCACTTCAAGATAATACCACTGATTTAATGTTTGCCTCTGATGTAAGAATTCATGATGCACAACATCCTTGATGTCAAATAAAAATCATCAACATGTCTTTCACATTCATGAATATCAGCCATCTCAAATATTGCAAGACACACTCTACATGCATGTGAACAAATAGCTTTAGGGCAATGATTAATCACAGTAGGATGATGCAGCAGGAAGGATGATAATTAGGAAGCATGCCACTAGGCAGCACAACTTATCTGACATTGATAAAATATCGAGTTGGCGTGTTATTTCAAAAGTTCCAAAACTTTTTGAACAGACCACATATATTGCAAGGGGAAATCTAATAAATTATGTTTATATAAAATATTACTGTCATACTTACTACTTTTCTGTGGTTTTCTCATGGTGATTCTCATAAAAATAAGTGTTCACATTCCACACCAGGAGGAACTCCAAAGAAATATATCAGTAGAAGAGACACAGCTACACACAACTACTACATTCAGATAAAACATAAGAAAAATTTTTATATATTTCTAATTTTAATGATTTATTTTAACAATTAATATTTAATCTTACAGATGACCACATCTTCTAAAATGTAATGGCATTACATACTACTGAACAACCACTACTCATAATGTTGTATTTTAGCATCCTGTTGCACTGATGAACATCCATAATGTGTATATATTTACTGTCTTTTAGTGCATACAATTTCACTTGTCACTTCACACTACATGTTTCGGCATCATTCTGCCATCCTCAGGTGTAGCAATCACGTTAAACCATTGCACTGCCTGCCATCAAGTGTCCATTTATAAAATGATATAAAATGTGTGTTCATCGTTGTTCAATAATAAAATTTATATTTTAAAACTTGTTAAGATCTATCATCTTACATGTCGTATATCAAACTCGTGTGTAATGACATTCATCCGCTATGGGAGTCGTTCTTCTTATATTTTAATTGTGTATATACCGTGTCTTATGATGTGTCTTTCTTATGTGGCTGCATGCGTTGTATGTAATGTAGAAACATGTAGTGTGAAGTGACAAGTGAAATTGTATGCACTAAAAGATGGTTAATATATACACATTATGGAAACCAGTATTCAAATACATAAACACTGGCCAGCAGACAAATATAGGTGAATGTAAAAAAGTCAAATACCTGCTAATGGCTTAATGAACCAAATCATGTTGTAAGAAACAACAAATGTATGGCGTGTCCATACTGCCTATTATGGTAACAGAATAAAATAAAAAAATTTCACACACAAATAAGACTTTTTTTTTAATTATCCCTGTAACAGGCCATAAAGGACGATAGGGTTGTGGGGCATCAAGGCTCCCACATTTTCTCTAGACAGCTCACAGATGGCAGTAAGGTTGTCAGCCTTACATGCCATCCGCCCTTTGACGCCCAGGAAGATTCCTGATACTCATTTCTGTTAGAGACTGAATCGACACCAGGGCCATAGTGCGGCTGGAAGAATTAAGTAAATTGAAAAAGTCCACCTCATTGAGACTGGAACCTGTGACCTTCCAGCTTGTAGCATAGTGCCTCAACCAATTATGCTACCACGTTCACCCCAATAAGACATTAAGATAATATTTTTAACTTGCTTCTATCTTAATGTAAGCATTTCTCATTCCTGCTTTCCTCAGACTAAAATACCAGAAGCCTAAATATCTTATCTCCAAAAGTTAACATGGCCTGAAAGACTGACCCATGAAACCTTATTAGTCCTCTGCTTCACTGAATTTGCTTTCAACTTTCAATACTCACCTGCGGTCAGGAGTAAAGCTGATACGTGTACTATCATTAAAGAGGACACCAACTGATTTGTCAGATAACTGGAATCCAAACCCATACTTATTTGAATAATCAATCCATTTTGACACAAAGAGGGGTGCTACTGTAGCAACAGGTGGTGGATTTCCTGGAAATGAAAGATATTTCAATTTGCACATCTGCTGCATAAGTAATGAAACAACTACCTTCCAGTTTACAAATCAGACCTCTCATATGAAGGTCTCCATGTTTTAACTTGCCACTGTGAACATTTTTTGGCAATGAGTGGAAAGCTATTGTATAATATAAATTAGCTACTGATTGCAAATCCTGAGACCTTCTTGGGGAGATTATAGCTTTTCATCTGTAGAAGAAATTTCTTCTGGAACCCAAAACATCTTTACCAACATCACAAAACACAATTACCACGTTATTCTTCATTTATGCTGCGAGTGGAAAAAAACATGCACTTCTCTTCCATGTGTGCTATATGCTCTGGTAATCTCATCCTTTTTAATTTGATCATTCTCATGATATTTGGGAGAGTACAAATTGTGACACTCCTCAATATGCAAATATCCTCCAGTCTCCTTCTCATCCCTCTCAGGTTCTGATATTTTCAGCACTCCATTTCAGACACCCTCAGTCTATGTCCTTCCCTTAATGTGAGAGACAAAGTTACACATTGATACAAAACTATAGATAAAATAATAGTTTTGTATACTTAACTCTCTATGTCTTTAGACAGTAGGTAGGAAGACAAGATTCTGAATGGAATGATAGCAAGCATTCCCCATACTTAACATTTCCTTAATTTCTTCATGAATTCATTTTTGATTTGTTGGTGTTATTCTAAAACATTTACAACTTTTCTACATTTTCAGAGGATTTATTAGCTATCTTTGTGTTATGATTCTTGTCCTGCACCCTGGTGATGAGGCAACAATACATTGTGACAGGATGTTTACAGTCCATAAGTGGCAGCAGGAATATCAAGGGATCACCATGTCTAGACACTGTCATATCACTGGCTGTGTCCCAGAAATAGAATGCAGGCAGCAGCTGCAAATCACGGGAAGCACCTTTGCAGGGGTATATAAGGGGGGTCCATGTTAGCTGGGTCCCTTGTCACCACAGAATAGCACGTCCTAAGGTTGTGGATGGAGGAGACAACTACCAGATATGGAGGGTAGCTGCAAGTATAGTGAATAATCAATCATGGACAGCTGACAAGGGGTGGTCCTTCAGCTTTGGTGTTGGGAATGGGACTAACTATTCCTCACTGCAAAAAATAGGCTTGTTATGAAAGATCACAAGAAGCCTTGGACCTGGAGAGACTCTTTGGATAAACAACCTAAGTGAAAGAAAATGGATATGAGATTTGGTGCTTGGAATGTTAGAAGTATGTACAGGACAAGTTCACTCAGGGCAGTGGTGGAAGAAATCTAAAAATATAAGTTAGATTTAGCGGCAGTATAGGAGGTCAAATGGGATGGAGGTGGCACCGAACCAGCAGGTGANGAAACGTCGGTTAACACCACATATACACGGTGCCAAATCCCAGAAGACTGCTTTCTTCATAGTCACCGCCGTGAAAGCCTCAAATCTTACAGGTGAATATACATTTTTCTATGGAAAGGGGAATGAAAATCATGAATTATGTACAGGTTTTTTTGTACAGAAGAGAATCATATCAGCATTTAAAAGGGTAGAGTTTGTTAGTCATAGGATGTCATACATAATGAGGTCGCTGGTGTCATATCACCATTCTGAATGTTCATGACCCAACAGGAGATAAAATTTATGATATGAAGGACAGGATCTATGAAGAATTAGAATGTGTTTTCAATAAATTCCCTAAACACCACAAGAACATTTTGTTAGGATATTTCAATGCCAAAGTAGGTAAGGAAGACATTTTCAAATTAATTTCCAATGAATTTTTAGACAATATTAGTAAAGTAATGGATTTAGAGTAGTAAACTTTGTCACATCAAAAATCTTATTGTCAAAACTATGATGTTCCCACACTGTAACATTTCAAATTTATAAATTCACTTGGACATCTCCTGATGGAAAGATTCACTATCAAATTGAGAATATTTTTATAGATAGGAGGCAGCATTCAAGTATACTTGATGCCTGATCATTCAGGGCAGCAGACTGTGATAGTGACCACTACCTGGTGATGGCAAAAGTTAGGGAAGATTGTATGTGAGTAAACAATTAACACACATGTTTCATACGCAGAGGTTCACTCACAAGAAATTAATTGAAGTAGAGGGCAAAGAGCAGTATTGTGTTAAAATCTCAAATAGGTTTGCAGCTTTGGAAAACTCAGATGATGAGATGGATATTAATAGAGCCTGGGAAACTATCAGAGAGAATATCAAAATTTCAGCCAAATAGTGTCTAGGTTATTAAGAACTGAAGAACCATAAGCCATGGTTCAACAAAGGGTGCTCAAAATTATTAGATCAAAGGAAACAAGCCAAACTGCAGCAGATACAAGATCCAAGCAAAATAAATGGGGATAATATGAATAATATAAGATGTGTAGCCAGCAGGCATTTAAGGAATAAAAACAGGGAATATCTGAACAATAAAATTAATGAGCTTTACAGTGCTCAGTAAGATTAAGAATATTACAGACTGACATGGAGGAGTAAATAAATTTATGAAGAGTTACCAACCTAGAAGTAACTTACTGAAAGATGAGAATGGATATGCTTGCAGATTCCCACAATGTTTTGAGTAGATAGAAGAATTATTTCTCTCAGCTACTGAATGTATATGGAGTTAGTGATGCTAGATAAGAACACATACAGCTGAGCCAGTAGAACCTGAGTGTAGTCCTCTTGAGGTCAAATTTGTTATTCCAAAGTTGAAAAGGTATAAATTGCCAGGTAGTGATCAAATTCTGGCAGAACTGATTCAAGCAATAGGTGTAATAATATGTTCTAAGGCCCATAAGCAAACTATTATTTGGAATAGGAAAAAATTGCTTGATCAGTGGAAAGAGTCTATTATCGTACCAGTTCACAGGAAGGGTAATAAAACTGACTGTAGTAATGATTAGGGGATATCACTGCTATCAATCTCGTACAAAGCTTTATCCAATATTCTTCTCTCGAGGTTAAGTCCATATATAGATGAAATTATTGGGGATCATCGGTGTGGGTTTCAATGTAACAGATCAACGGCTGATCAGATTGTTTGCATTTGTCAGATATTGGAGAAAAAATTGGAGTACAATGAGACAGTACATCAGTTATTTGTAGACTTCATGAAAGTGTATGATTCAGATAGGAGGGAAGTATTGTACAATATTCTGTTAGAGTTTGGGATACCCATGAAACTGGTTGCTGATTAAAAGGTATTTAAACGAAACTTACAGCGAAGTCTGTATAGGTAAACATTTGTCTGATAATTTTCCTATCCAGAATGGTATAAAACAAGGAGATGCTTTATCACCATTCCTCTTCAACTTTGATTTAGAATATGTTATTAGGAAGGTCTGGGAAAACCAGGTGGGACTGAAATTAAATGGGACACATCAGCTGTTGGTCTATACTGATGATGTGAATCTACTGGGTGATAATATAGATACCATAAAGAAATACACACAAACTTTAATTGATGCAAGTAAGGAGGTTGGTCTAAAAGTAAACACAGAGAAAACTAAGTATATGTTGCTGTCTCGTCACCAAAATGCAGGGCAAAATCATGACATAAAGATAGGAAACAGATGTTTTGAAAATTTGGCACAGTTCAAATATTTGGGAACAACGATAACATATCAAAACCTGATTCAGGAGGAAATTAAGGGGAGATTGAACTCGGGTAATGCTTGCTACCATTCAGTACAGAACCTTTTGTCTTCTCGTCTGCTGTCTAAAAACATAAAAATTAGAATTACAAAACTATAATTTTGCCTGTGGTTTTGTATGGGTGTGAAACTTGGTCTCTGACATTAAGGGAGGAACATAGACTGAGGGAGTTTGAGAACAGGGTGTTGAAGGGAATATTTGGACTGAAGAGGGATGAAGTGAAAGGAGGTTGGAGAAAACTGCATAATAAGGAGCTTCGTAACTTGTACTCTTGTCCAAAGGATGATCAAGTCAAGGAGGATGAGGTGGGCAGGGCATGTAGCACGAATGGGGAAGATAAGGAATGCATATAGGATATTGGTGGGAAAACCAGAAGGAAAGAGACCACTTGGAAGACCAAGGTGTAGGTGGGTGGACAGTATTAAAATGGATTTTAAAGAGAGATAGGATGGGATTGTATGGATTGAATTGATCTGGCTCTGGATATGGACTAGTGGAGGGCTCTTGTGAACAAAGTAATGAACCTTCAGGTTCCATAAAATGCTGGGAAGTTCTTGAACAGCTGCACAATTTGCAGCTTCATGAGTGTGAGCGATTATCTGCCTAAAAGGGGTTAAGAAAAACTATGAAAAACATCAGTCTGGATAGATGGTGTCTCAGACAAGACTGAAACTGAGAACCTTCCAAATACAAGTCTAGAATGTTGCAACTACCGCAACCAACTCAGCGGTATAATACTAAACTGGTTCTCAGAGAAATGGGATGGGAGGTTGGGGGCTGGAATCATTTGCTCAGAGTAACAGCAAGTGGTGGGCTCCTGTGAATATGGCAATGAACCTTCAGATACAACAAAGTGAGAGGACATTCTTGACTAGCTAAGCAACTAATAACTTGTCAAGAAGGGGTCTGCTCCACAGAATTAGCTATTTAATCAACAGGCAAAGGTAAAAAGGCAAAGTTGTCCCTGTGCTTAACTAATTAAGCACTATGCCATGAAGGCATGTGGGGGAGTGGCTGTATAGATTCACATCTTCTTGACCTTGGCACTAGCTGGAGTTGAGTAGTCAGCTTCATGCCCTGGCCCCTTTATCACTGGGGAAAGAGCCCCCAATACCATTTGAATAGGGGGTCAGGTGGGCCCCAGAGCCAGTCTGGACGACTTGAAGAAGAGAAAATTCTTGACCCAATGGGGACTCAAACTCCGATCCCTCAGTTTTCCAGCCCATAGTCAGTTGCTATACCGACTACAATATTCCAGCTCCTAGTTATTCAATTATTAAAACTGATAAATTACTAACTTCATTAAGCTGATCAACACTGGGAATATTCAGCCTCTACTTGTAACAGTGAAGTCCCTGTTACACTGAATTCCACAACAAATATATTGAGAAGTATATACATTGATATAACAACAAGAATGATGAATGAAAAATACTTCTTACAGTATAACACTTGTTCCAATGATATTCATTAGAATGATACTTCTACTGACATTTGAATGCAAACACAAAAATACAACTCATTGTGCATCAAAACAGGCTCCAAGAAACTGCGAAGATACTCACCAGATGGTGTTGCAGTAGGCATCTTACTAATGCAATCAGACAGAAACCGATACATGGTGGCAGCATTATTAGATCTCTTGCGGCACAATGTCATCTTATCTGGACACAGGACACTGCTTAGCTTTTGCTTCAGAGAGCTTTGACGTAGATCCTTATCTTTGCGTGCAGGTGTTAGAATGCTTCCAGCACCAGGATTACTGCAGGCTGCTTTATCTTTTGGGGAGAACTGAAATTAACAAGAAACATATTTTTATTAAAAGGATCAATCCCTCTGTATGTTTCATGTATCACGCATACTGCTGTAGGATAAAAATTCAACATTACTCAAAGAGTATTGCCACATGTATTATTAGTGACTCTTAATCACACTTAAATACATGCAATACAGCGCTATCGCTGATTTACACACTTTCCAGTTTGCTGTTGTGCATGCACTAAGATTCTCTCTCTTCATTAGTCGTCTCCTAGCAACGGATCTCAACACAGAAACTATCACTTCAAATTGCTACAAATATTACACATAAAATCTTCCAATCACAATTTAAATCCTCCAAGGCCAACCTCCTGTATTCTTCTGTACTCCTGGTTCCACTTCACTCTGTTCATGTGCTTCCACCACTACTATTTCTCTCAGAACTCGTCACTTCTAGTTCCAACTCGATCTCTTCTTGTGATTCCGCTGCAACTATTTCTCTCTCGTAACTCATAACTGTTCTCTGAACCATGTCACACATGATCACATGATCATCATGGGGCACGAGGTAGCGTAGTTGGTTGAGGCACTATGCTACAAGCCGGAAGGTTGCGGGTTCAAGTCCTGATGAGGTCACTGGATTTTTTTCATTTGACCTAATCCTTTCAGCCGCATAATGACCCTGGGGTCGACTCAGCCTCTAACAGAAATGAGTACCGGGAATTAATTAAATAATTTTCCTGGGGAGTAAAGGGCGGCCGGTGCGTAAGGCTGACAACCTTACTGCCACCTTTGAGCCGACTGTCTGGATAATGTGGGGACCCTCAATGCCTCACAACCCTATGGGCCTTCACGGCCTGGTGCAGGGATAGCTTTATTTTTTACTATAGGTGTCATCATAAGTGGGACTCATTAAGCCACTTAATAAGGTGTTAATTTTACCTACCCAGCACTTTCCATTCACTGGAAAGTACATAAAGTGCTAAGCATCAAGTCTCATCTTTATAGTGCAATGGTACTGGTATCAAAATAGTGGAAGGACTAAAGACTTGGAGCTTAAGGGTGATGGGGCATGGGGATGTGGGTTATATCTGATGAACTGCAAATGGAAACAATATTGTGCTTGCTTCTACCTACCTTAGCTATGGTGGTTGGATTCTTCTGTGAGGGAATTTTTAAAGTAGATACAGAGTTCATCAGAGATTTCAGATCTTGACTCAAGACTGGAGCCTGATATATGACTTGGGACTGTGGCTGTGGTGCCCTAAACAGAATTATAAAAGAGTACTATGTCAGTAAAGTGAATAACAGTTGAATTGCTGCTGCAAAGGGTTTTGCACAACATGTATGACAAGAACTCTAAGAAAGTAATACAATAAAATTATAAAGAAATTTGAATAAACCTTCAATTGCCATGCAGGCTAAGTTTAAAAGCCATACTTAAAACCTACAAGAAATAGCTGATGTAACAAGTCAAAACTCTAAACTATAAAATTACACCATTTTTTTGAATATTCATAAACCAGCACCAGGTAACTGAGAAGCTTTGCATACAGTTTAAAAGGTAATTAGAAGTAATTTAGTTTATACATGCAAATATTATTAATTAATAACCCAACACAATGTATACCCATGAAAACAACACGAAAATGTGTTACATATTCATGTTTAAATTTGTAAATAAGTTTTGCTATAAACTGTGTGCATGAGAGTGCACAAGTTATTGAACAGGACTTACACTCTGACAGATTAAAATGATTCACAGTGCAACTAAATATGTATCTATGAAAAATTTGGAATATTTGGTATGAATTCAATTCTGTAAGTTGCTTTTGCTGTAATCTGTTTATATGAAAATGCACAATTATACTTCACTAAATCAGAGTCCTTACACTATTAACTGAATAAGAATTACTAAGTAAGGAATCTGTTGATCATTTTTATTCCATGTGTACATACATATTTCTCAGAGTTTTGTGATGTACAACTCTTTCCTCAAACCAACAGTTTCATTTACATTAGCTTAGTTTAGTTTAGTTTAGTTTAGTTTAGGTTAGTTTAATCAGTTTTGATTAGTTTAGGTTAGTTTCCATTACAAATCCAAAACATTTGTAATAAATAAAGGTCTTGTGATGTAAATAGTTAATTTTCACAGATCTTACAGTAGAACATGTAACTTAGAGATAAGATACAGGACACAGATGGCATACAAAAATTAATGAATAACTGTCCACCAGTGGCATGAAGTGCTGTGCAGGAAGACATATGAAATGGGCATTTTCTTCCACAATACAGAAAGTAAAGAACTGTTAAGTTTATATACGGCACTGCAAAATAGTAACCATGGGATGTTGGTTCTGGTATTTGGAGAGACCACCACATAAATTCCTGATGAATGATAGCAAAATTCCAGCCACATCGGGCTCACTTGTGTAAATGATGGCTGGCCTCCATGTTTAGTAGCCAGTGTCTGAGCTGGCCGTAGAACTTCCCAAGGCTCAAGGAGACCACCTTCAGAGTTGGTTGGCGGTGTTGTTGCCAGGAGGATTGCTACTGCCATGTGCACTCCAGATGCTGTCTTGAAGCAAGAGTAGCTCTGACTAACTAGCATGATGTGGTCCGCATCTTTATCTGCTGCTGCTAGCAGTGCCTGGTCCAATGGGAGTTGGTGCTGCAGTGGTCCACACTGATTGGCTAGTGCTTTCTTCACTCTGTCAGTCGGCCAGAAGTTGGTAGTTGGCCTGTGGTAGGCTCACACATAACATTAAAATAATTAGTGAATGTCATCACTTGAAATCAACCTACCTTGAAAGCAAGGCAGCAGATGCAAATTTTGGCATTGTGTAGCAACAGGAAGGAGAAAGTGTTTCAGGCATATAACCACTTGTGAAAAACTCGTGCTTGCAAATTTCATCAAGTTTAGGTCTCTCTTCAGGCTTTGGCTGCAGGAGCTCACAGATTAATGATCGTGCTTGTTCTGAAGCAAGAGGTGGGAGAGCATACTTATTGCCTACAATGCGGGCATATGTCTCCTTCAGTGTGGCAGTTTCAAAGGGAGGCTGACCAACCAACATTGCATACCTGGCAGGAAAGAACAAGAAAGGAAGTTATATTTTTAATATCTTTACAGAAGAACAACTTTTTTATATAAATGTCTGTATTCCAAGGCTAATGTGACATCAATGGAAGATACAACTGTTCACACATAAAATAAAATCCTCATTTAACATTATCCTGCTTTTAACACAGCATTTCTCTGGTCGTATTTGGTCATCAGCACATCACACTAATAAATCTTACAACCAGGATCAATTTAAAATTTTCCTACTTGAAGTGTTAGAGAAATTCATTCCAAGACCACTTCTATTTGCAAGGAGTGCCAAATTTCATAATGTTTTTAATACTAATTTAGAGACAACACTGGCAATAAGGCTATGTGGGTGGCAGTATAATCATTCAATAAACTGTAGCAAGAAATAGTATACAAATTTAAAAACTAGTGAGGTTTTATTGAATGCCGCAGCTCAGTGATTGGCACTCTTCCTTATACGAGTACTTAGGTGGTTTTAAGTTGATAACAAGCTTGAAAACTGGCTATCCTGAGAGTTTTTTTTGTAGGTTTTTGTAGTCTCTCCAGGGAAATGCTGCCATAGTACTTAAAATGGCTGCTTCCTGCTGTCTTTTCCAATTCATCACTGAAAAACTATCCCACTGCTCAACACTGCTTACAGACTGCATTATTAAATGAGCCAAGTATCAATCCACTGAGACCAAGAACAGAGCACTAAAATGTATATAAATTCCAGCATTATCCAGGTAAGAGACAATGGGTTGGAAAAGAATTTCAGGATTGGCTACTGTTGATGATTTGCAGAAAAGCTATACAGGAAGAAGTGGTGCTGGTGGTGATGGTGGTGATAATGGCAGCAGCAGCAATGGTAGTAGTGATGGTAACGATTATAATGATGTTGACAATGGCTATGATAATGATAATGATTATCATTATCACATTATCATCTAGATGAGGAGATGGCGGTGGTCATAGCAGCAGCAGCAGCAGCAGCAGCAGCAGCAGCAGCAGCAGCAGCAGCAGCAGCAGTAGTAGTAGTAGTAGTAGTAGTGGTAGTGGTAGTGGTAGTAGTAGTAGTAGTAGTAGTAGTAGTAGTAGTAGTAGTAGTAGTAGTAGTAGTAGTAGTGGTAGTGGTAGTGGTAGTGGTAGTAGTAGTAGTAGTGGTGGTGGTGGTAGTGGTAGTGGTAGTGGTAGTAGTAGTAATTGCCACTTAAATATTTGAGAATACAAGTATAAAAACCAAAATATAGCAACTATAATATAAAATTAATATATTAATTTCTTGAGCTGATGTGATTTTGGTTGTGGTGAAATGTTCACAAAGTTAGCTGTAAAACTATCTACCCTAAATGTTACCTAACATTATTAAAGCAACAAACTTTTGAAGCTCTCCTTCCTCTCATAATGAGGAAGTTAAGTATAAATACTACAAATTCTGAGCTTCAATTCAACCCATAAGTCTAGCTTTTCTTTGGCAAGTGTTTAATTACACCTTGCACATAATGATTACAAATGTATAATTACCAACAACGCCAAACTCTGAAGTTCAGAATCCTCAGAAACGCTATAAGGCATGCACCTGTATTTAAAGACACTAATCAGAAAGGGTTCTGTATATATGTTGTTTATGTAACTGCTGTGTGTATGCCAGAAGCCACATTATATTACAGATACGTATAAAACAAGTTCCATGTTCAATTTGCACTTCATGCAGTTGGATTTTGTATGTTAAGAGAGGGCCGCTTGTCACACTGCAACTGATCTGTTTATTACATTACAACTTTCTGACTTAACACTCTAACACAAATTAACCTACAAAAGAACAGCCAACTCTTCAGTTGTAGTGAGAGACTTCCTGCTTTACTTTCAAATTATCATAACAATGTAAATAATTCTCATTCTGACTCAGAAATGAAGACCTCTATTATTAACTAGTATAACAACCTGGCGGAACATACAGGATATCTGGACATATCATAATCTGGACAGTCTTCACGGCAACACCAAAGTTTTGTAAAAATTATTAATTTATTTCACCAATATTTTTGTCCATTGTTCGAGTTACTGTATATTAATTTAATATATGACATTTCACTGGCTCTACTCCCATTATTTAATGTTTTATTTTTAGTTTTAAGAATGGTGGTAATAATTGAGATCAAATATGGGACATTTTGGATATTAGGCTAGTACACTAACACTCCACACTTCTTGGCCAACTGAGGTGGAGATGTCTAGTGGTTAGGATACTAGTCTAGTATATCATTATTAATTTGGACATTCTACATTGTTCTATGTATGCTGCATGTATATGATGCTTTGGAAGTTGATTACATTCCAATATTCACTTAATTATTTGTGATTATAATGGCAGATTTTTGTTAGTTTAAGTTAGCTTAAGTACTTTAAGTGCAATGGAATGAATTAAAACCTTGGACTTGTTGAATACTAGGATAGCATGCAAACCACTAGGCAAGGATCTTCATGGCCGTGCCATAGCTCAAGCGGTTAGTCGCTGACTTCCCACCATGGCTGCCCAGGTTCGATCACAGGTCTGGTCAAGTGGGATTTGTGGTGGATAAAGTGGCGCTGGGACGGGGTTTCTCCGAGCACTTCAGTTTCCCCTGCCAATCTTCATTCCACCAAATTCTCCATCATCATAATCAGCCGGAGCAGGTACAATAGGCCAATCCGTGGCTGCTGTGCTGAGTGGAGCCAGCTGGACTCCACCCCCCACAAAGAAAAAAAAAGAAAGTATTTTCATCTTCTGAAGAAAGTTAATTGTACCCTCAGTTCAGCAGATACCTCATACTTACATGATGCATCCGATTGCCCACACATCAGCTTCATAGCTGTAGCTCAGTTTATTTAGCACTTCTGGTGCTATGTAATTTGGGGTTCCACAGATGGTCCTACAAATCATAAAAAATAATTTAAATTAAGACTAAATATTACTGATACTACAGTGACCTTGAAAGAATGAATAAATTAGTTTCTTGCACTCTAAGTTTTTTCTTTCCATTCCTCAGAAGATGTGTGAACCATTGGTATCTCCAACAGTCTCATGTCCAACTGTGCAACCTTGAATTTAAGAAACTTTTCATCCATAACATCAGATCTATCAGGTATCAGAAGACAACAATTATTGTTATGAATACACAATATTTAAGAGGTCACAAAATACTTAAAAAAAAAGATTCACTTCTCAAACCTTGCCTAGGACACTGACAATACTGGCTGTAATTTCTTGCAGTTTTCCTGAATCCTTCCAGGCAAATACCATGATAGTACCAAAAATTATGTCATGTCCAGTTTGTTCCACATCCCTTCTAATAATTATTCACTATCATATAATCATTCAACACTACAGAGCCTTAGTTATTGGCAACACTGCTAAATGAACTATAAAATATTTACATATAATGTATTCATGAACTGAAGCAAATGATAATTAATAAAAATATTATGATCAATTATTTAATCACAGTTGTTTCCATAAATTCATCAGCTATTAAGATGATGATCACATGAATATAAAGGTCTCAATCTATTTTTGCCACTTTATTCTCGTGGGAATATGCCTGATAGTTCATGCATTCTTTCGTAGCACTTTAAAGCATGGTGGTTACTATAGGTATGGTCTAGTTTAACATTAAAGTTCTCTGAATTCTGCCCACAGGCTGTATTTACATGTTTTCTATGATTCTCAGTGTAAGCAATGGATTACCTCCCTAAACATGATTAAAAGGCCAGTCTTTATAATGGAGAGGCATGGAACCGAAGTTTCATCATGGTCTAATGTTGGTTGGGTTACCTGTGATCTAGGAAATGGAGCTTAAACATTATTCAAAAGAGAATCATACTTCACTGGATTGAACAGTAAATGACTAACCTCAAGCCATTCATTTCTTCTTTTCTTCACATTTACAATTTTTACATTTAAAATATTGATTAAAATATTGATACTTAGACTTAATAGGTTTTTGGACTTTGTCCATCATCTGGTATTCTGAAGAAGTCTGAAGAACACAACACTTCAAAAACTGGATCTGTTTCTGTCCTCAGGTGAGGGAGGGGGTGGCAGAAAATCTGCTCTCTCAGGTCTGTTAGAAGGAGCTAACTTCAATCACTGGATTGAATGGAGTCCAGTGATTGAGGTTAGCTCTTTCTAGCGCACCCAAATATGTTTAAGAAATTACAGTTCTACATGGAAATTTCGAAGTATAATACTTACACCCGCTTGTCACCATCCACCTGCGTTGCCAGGCCAAAGTCACCAACTTTGACGACCATGTCCTCACCAAGGAACATGTTACCTGGTTTGAGATCACGATGTATCACACGTTGACTGTGAATGTAGCTTACACCTGTTACAAGCTGACACAGGTAGTATCGCACCTCAGGCTCCGTTATGACATTTCGGTGCTTCAGAACATGTACCAATGACTGAAAGTGCAAAAATTATTTCAATTTTTAGCTTTTTTCATTGAATTCTGACTGACTATATTAGCTTGCATGAAGTGTCACCTAAGGGGGCAGAACCTAGCTATGTTAATTTTTTAGGCAAATGAAATTCTATAGCAGAGCAATCTAACTTAAAACCACTAAGGGGCCACAGTGAACCATAGAGACCTATTCATGAGCCACATTATAAAAATATAATCTTTTCCAGTATACCAATACAAATATCTGCCAAATCAATGGTACTGAAAATCAGCCACTAAATGTTTGCTAGATTGTACTGACATTGCATAAAATTATGGAATCATATTAATTCATTAATTCTCTAGTTATTTATTAGGTGTCTCTAAAATCAGTTGAAAAGTGTGTGAAATATTTAGTATGCAGGTTTCATAAAATTTATCTTTACTTGGGGGGGGGGACCACAATATAAATCTTCATTGCTGTGAAAACGTAAAATAATTAAATGTTTAATCATTGCCTTAAAAACTGACATAAAAATGTGTACTGCGAAAATATGACAAAATTGCAGAAACAGTTACTAGTAAAAGTAAAGAAATAAATACTTCAAATGTATATATTTTCACATTATTTGAATGGAAAATATTTTTAGAATAATAAAAGCAATATTGCAATTTCAAAAGTTTAACTGAACTGTTATATGCATAATTAGTATCTTATGCCAGTATTTAATATTCTTCAGTTGAAGGTTATGTCTTTCTCAATTCCTGCACTGGCAAGTCTTCCTGCATCATCATTTAATGAAGCTTTAATTCAAAGCTTTCTTATTTTATAACTATGGTTGTGTCTTCCAAACAAACTAACCTTCCTTGAGCAGTTTTCAAGAATGATGTATGCATTCACAGTATCTTCAAAGAAATGATGAAGCCTCACAACATTTTTGTGTACAAGGTTCTGATGTATCAGTATCTCCCGTGCAATCTGAAATAAAAAAAGTATCTATGCATGTAGTTTTATAATTACATAAATATTTCATGGTTTGAAGCTCCTATTTCAGGCCATAAAATATTTCTTTACTTACAAAGTGCTGTCAATAAAAAACACATGCAATAAGTTCTGTGTTGACAACACTGTTTCAGCTTGAAAGTGTATGTGACACTAAGAGGTGGAAATGGCTTCTCAGAGCTAGGCAGACATTCCAGAGCAACAGAAAAGACCAGTGGAATGACCAAAACATATTATAAAGTAAATTATTACAATGCAGGTTTGAGAATTCATTACTATGCATGTTATTGCTGGTAACAATAGTTGATGGTGTCTTACAGCACTGGAAATAGTTTTGTTTAAGAAAAGGGTTCTGGAATTAAGCAAATACCCTCTACCCAAATCCATGCACATTTCCACCTTATGTAGTACTACATAAATTCACATTAATATTAGTTTAAATTGGCTGTTACAAGACCACCATAAGTTTCAAGCTGTTCAAAAACTGCAGCACAAGAACTTTTGCACTCACACTGTTGTCTTTCCAAAACTCCTGGTTTGAAATCTATCAGATATGTGACTGTAAAATTAAAGTAACTTTATTCACTGTCAAAGTCATGTCATAGCTGTGATTCTTGGATTCTTGGCACAAAATGCCTACAGCTTAAGATTGTTCCTCATTTCTGGCCTGCAGTGCACTTTTGCCAGCTTTTCTTCAGTTAGAAGAGTTCTAGCTTCTGGGATATAATGTCATATAGTTCACTGAAAGTCAACCGACATTTCAGAGGAACATGTTTCCTCAATCACTGGAGCCAAACAGTAAGCCAAACAAGAAGCCAGCATAAAGTATGCAGGAATCAGAGCAAGTGGCTTGTGGAAATGTGGGATTGCATAGAAACACAAGGGAACATGGAGGCCAACCTGTCAGTTCCTGCTGGCTCCTTCAGAGAACCAAAGTGAACCAACAGGAGACAAGATAAGAGTGATTAGGTATGCCCTTCTATACGAAGAGAAGTCATATGTGAGTTTTGTGGGTAGGGAACCGAGACGAATGGAAAAGAAGTAATGTGTGTGGGTTGTAGGCAGGTGGTTAGGGAGAAGAAAGCAGAAACATAAGAGGAAGGTCAGGAAAGGAAGGGAGGCCTAGGGCTGATGGTGTCCAGAGAGGTCAGGGTTGATGTCCTGATACGGGCAGTGTGCACAGACCTATATGGTCCAGTGTAGAACTCAACTAAAGAATCTTGTGGGGGAGAATTTTTATGATCTTTCAGGAAGAAGATGAGAGGCTTCCATGACTTAGACAGAAGCAATTAGCCGTGTTCATGAAAATGCAATGGAGATCAATCAAATGCCACCCTGATGACATGATCCAAGTATCTGGGAATTAGTGGAGAAGATTCTGTTGTTCTGGATCTAGAAGTGACATCCCAAGCTGCTGATATGCCCTGCCACAGATGACTTGTCAGAATGTCCTAGAATCCATATGCCGATGGTGCACCTTCAACCTGGTGCGCAGATCAACTGGCCTGTCTTTCCAACGCATGCTTGACCACACTCACAGGGGATACCGTATACTCTCAGTGTTCTCGGTCCCAAGTCATCTTTGTCCAGTATACCTTATGGTCCAAGCAGCCATCAAATCTCCTGTAAAGAGTTATGTTCTGGAGGAGAAGGCAGCAATTTCTTTGAGCCACCATGGTGAAAAGTATGTTCTGGTGGACACTTTCCAGGTGTTGAGTACCTCAGCCTGTGAGGACCATCAGGCCAGATGACAAAAGTGTCATCCACATAACACAACATGCAGAGAGGCTTATGGGCAGCCTGGTCAAGCACCACCTGCTCAAAGTCCTCCATGAAGAAGTTGGAGATAATAGGAGGCAGTGGTGAACTCATAGCCAGGCAGTTGGTCTGTATGAAGAGCTAGCTTCTGAAGTATGAGGTCAGGACAAGACAGAGCAGCATCAGGGTATTGTCCTCGAAATATTGACATAAGAGGCTCATGGCCTTCCTAACCAGCATTCTGGTGAAGAGTGATACCACATCATAGTTGACCATTGTGTCCTCAGGCCCAGCCCAGAGACAGCAAAATGTGCAGACGAAGTCCAATTTCTTTATATGATGTGGAGGTTTTCCAATATGACAGCCAAATATCACCGCCAGATATTTCGCCTAGCATTAGAAGGGAGTTCCAGTGGTGTTCACAATGGGCCTCTAGGGAACACCTTGCTTGTGGATCTTTGGGTGCCCATAAAGCCATGGAGGCCTGGAACCCTGTGGTTGAAATTACTGTCAGATCTCCTAAGAAAATTTGGATCTCTTCAGAAGAGTGGTCTCGCCCTCCGCAGATGCAGTATAGTCCTTCAACGTTCTGAAGGCTTGAACTTCCAGAAGGGCATCGACCTCCCAATTAAAGTTGGCGGTACTGAGTAAAAAGATCGTAAAGCCCTTGTCAGCAGGAAGGACAGTAAGCTCGTCACTGGCTTTCAGGGCCTGAAGGGACTTCTCTTCCACGACAGGTTGTCCTTGGGCTTATAAGAATCTATCAGGATCCTGATGGTTTCCTGTCCAACGTTCTCAGCAGTGTCCTCAAGCAAGACACCTATTGCTTTCTCCACCTCGCACAGGATGTTCTCAGCAGGCATAACCGCCAGGGATGCAGCACAGTACACACCTTTGCTCAAGACTGAGCAAGCTGCGTCCTCCAATGGTATGATGCTTAGATCGATGATAGCCTTCCTGTTATCGTCATTTTTCCCTTCAAAACCATGAGTCAGCGATCTGATGCGGGCAAGATGGCCTCATTCGTATCCCGGTATGGATAGGAATTCTCCTCTTGGTCATTACACATAGATTGACTTGGTGACCCACCCAGTACTCTATACAAATTTTATCCATGTTTTTTTTTCTCGGGCGTAAACCGGCCAAAGTGTGAAGCTAACCATTCACATCTCTCTAATGTCGAGGTCTACAGTTGAATGTCTGGAATTAGTCTGTGAGATGAGGTTTCAGTTACAAAATTAGAAGAGTAGAATTATGATGTCCTACTTTCATAACTGAATTCTCCAGCGTTACCCCCCAATGATTTTTTTTTTTGTCAAAAAGGAATGAATATCCCTCTCAAAAATCCCAAGCATTATAGTTTAATTTAATTTCTGTTCTTACTGGTTGCAGTTTAAAGAGCGCCATATTGCATCAGNGAACAAGATCAAAGACATATAATATATATTGTTTGCACTTGGGACGGAATTTGTGTCATTTATCGTGTAGAGTGCAACAGGATGCTTAAATATAATATTATAAAACGTGAATATAATGGTTACTTTTCTAAGTATATAACGGGAAGATTCCTTGATCAGCTCGCGACCGAAGAGCTTACTATCTTTAAACTTTCTTTAAGTTTATCTTTAACTCCAGACAAATGAACAGTAACACATACTCAGAAAATTGAATTCGAAACCATCTCATCAATACATAAGCAGTAGCAACATCCGAAACATGAACATCGAGATTTGGGCCTTAGAGTTCCTTCCGTCCTCCTACTGAACAAGCTGGCCCTCCAACGCAGATCTGGGCGTCCAGAGAGTATCTCCATGGTCTGCAGTCCGCAAGTGAACTATACCGACCGAGCGACCGCCGCTTGTTGGCGAAGTTAGTGCCAACTTCTGTGGATAGAGTGTGTCACAGAGAGTATCACAGGAACAAATCTTTTATCTAAGTAGGCCTGTATAACAAGATGCCATTCTCGCCACACGGTGCGTCCAGTTATTTATATTACTCCTACTTTATTATCTGCATTAAATTTTAACGGAATGTTTAACTTTCTTTAGAGAACGACCATTAAATAACCATTTCATCGATGAGCCAATTTAAAGCAGCAGTAGCCATATCAATTTGTATTCAGTGGGTGCCATTCCAATCTCGACTGGGAAACCGAGGGATTAAACACAGCCTTACGGTAATGAGGATGTGTTTAGTCCTTCCAAATGAATATTCGTCTAGTAAATTAACAAAGGATGCGGCAGCTTCCAAATCCAAATCCTTCTGCATTTATAATTCGCAATAAAATTTACGCCTCAGTCAACTGCTCTAACCTACAAACAAAACAAAAAACTCCGTGGCCTGTAGTCCGCAAGCGAACTATACCAACCGAGAGACCGCTGCTTTTCGGTGAAGTTAGTGACAACCTTAGCCGACAGAGTGTGTCGCGTGGCCAGTGCAATGGATCCCCACGGCCGTTAATCTCGGTTTATAACCCACAGAGTTGACAATGTCGTTAAGTGAGTTAGGAAGTAAACATGGTTCGCAAAAATCATAACACAGTCGGAAGTGTGGAGGGCAAAACTAAATGACAAGTAAGTAGTTAGCGTTTTGGGATATTTGCGCCCGCAGGAAACCTTAAAAAATATATAATCTGACTTATAAACTGCAAACACGGACAGTTAAGACCAAAAACAAAATTCTAATAGGATGTAAAATAAGGGTCTAAATTTGCGATAGACATAAACAGAAACTAGTACTCTGAATGGTCAATCAACGCAAGAATCAAAGATGGTGAGAGAAAAGACTTAACGCAATACGGGTGGAATTCGTACCAGCCACTACACAATCAAAATAATCAGAGACGTTCTTCCCTCAAGGCCGCCAGAAGTTGGGGGAAGAGATGTGGGGCTGGGTTGCACACATAACCTTTCACCCATATAATAAACCAGGACATCAAACCCGTCAGTTCGCCCCCTCAAATTTGGATACTACCAACGCATTTGTTTGCAGCAATATTATCAGTCACAGGAACTTAATATGTCTATAGGCTTCATACAAACAATGCATCTCTGCATAGTGTCTTTCCTTGGTCCAGGTAACTCGGCAACGTTTGCTATTTTAAGATTTGCGGGTAGAATGAAGGAACATACTGCACTGCCTATTGGATAATCGCCAGTCCTAATAAAATGCAATCTGCTATGGAATCCCACGAAATATATGCCGACACAACTGGGACACAACGGGGACACGACGTTCGTTGCCAACTCCTGTAACCTCGACTGAGGTTTTAAAGTTATATATAAAAGAAAAAATGACAAGCACGAGAAGCCATAGTGCGAGTTTACTGCTACCGGAATGAGAAACGAGAATCGCCGTTAAACTAGGCCCAGCTGCTTACAACCCGCACAGTTCATGTTACACCACAGACTGTGAAAGCAGTAAATATTGTCGCCACTGTTACGCGTATCACTTGCTCAGGTTCACAGCTTTATGCGTTTCTTGCATACAATGAACTATCATAAAGAGGAAATTGTGCCTGTCTCTCTGCCCACATGAAACTGCTTGACGGATTACGGTTACAGAGGCATATTTTACAGGGGAAAAAAAATCAAATGTACGGGTATCAATTTTCTTTCAAAAACGTACAAAATATCAGTACTCTGCATAAAACATAGGTTTCAAATTTACTTACTTACTCATGGAGCTGAGCCCTGCTGGAGGAGCTGCCACTTCTGCAGCTACTCAAGAATGTCCCAGCATTTTATGGAAACCGAAGGTTCATTACCGTGTTAACAAGAGCCCTCCACTGGTCCCTATCCTGAGTCAGATCAATCCAATCATACCATCCCATCCTATCTCTCTAAGATCCATTTTAACATTGTCCACCCAACGTTTTTGTTTTCCCAGTGGTCTCTTTCCTTCTGGCTTTCTCACTGATATCCTATATGCATTCCTCTTCTCACCCATTCGTGCTACATGCCCACCTTATCCTCCTTCACGTGAGCATTCTAATTATATTTGGAAAAGAGTACAAGTTATGAAGTTCCTCATTATGCAGTTTTGTCCAACCTCCCCTAATTTCACCTCTCTTTCTTCCAATTATACTCCTCAATACCCTGTTCTCAAACACCCTCAGTCCATGTTCCTTCCTTAGTGTAAGAGACAAAGTTTCACACCCATACAGAACCACAGGCAAGATTATAGTTTTGTATATTTTAATTTTTATGTTTTTGGACAGCAGACGAGAAGACAAAAGGTTCTGTACTGAATGGTAGCAAGCATTACCCGAGTTCAATCTCCCCTTAATTTCCTCCTGAAGGTTTCAAATTACGAAATTTTGAGATGTTTTATGTTGAATACTAAACAAAGTAACCCCTACTAAGGAATATAATGTTCTATCACTTAAGTATGATTATCATTACCGGTGGCGGCGGAACTATCATATTCAGGGGGGGGGGGTAAATATAAGTCTGGTAGGTCCGCCTTTTCACCAGACACCGACAACCGCCCTCAAGCCCCTGTGCTTTACTGTATTAGTACTTACTCGTACCTGATTACCTTCAGTTTCACTGAACTTCATTCCTAACAAATGACACATAACATAGGTCTAAGGCAAAAACGTTACTAAAATTATTTCGTACACCATACTTCCTGTGATGAGCATTTTAGTTCTCTAGGGATCCGACTCATTGTCTAACATTTTAAGGAGGGGCAGCTCATGCCGACAATGAGATTCGTAACAATGGAGCTAAATAACAGATCTGTAGATGCAGTAAATGAACCCAAGACCGGTGAGGAGCGCAAATACAAAAATTACGCAATTAGAAAATAGGTTTTATATTTCCTAGTCCATCTTCTAGCACGTAAGTTGGCAGAAAAACAAACTCCGTGACTTTAGTCCGCAAGCGAACTACACCGACCGAGCGACCGCCGCTTGTCGGCGAAGTTGGTGCCAACTTCAGCAGATAGAGGGTGTCGCGTAGTCAGCGCAACGGATCCCTACGGCATTTAATTTCGGTTTCCTAGACCGGAACCGCTACTTTTCCATTCACGTAGCTCCTCAACTATCCTCACGAGGCTGAGTGGACCCCGTTTCAGGCCCAGTACTTCTCAGAAAATCTGGTAGCGCCGGGAATCGAACCCGGGACCTCTGGTTCTGTAGCCAGGAACTCTGACCACTAGATCACAGAGGCGGTCCATATGTTAGCTGAATGTTTCTGTTTTGTTTTCTATAATTCGAGGCACATTCGGCAGAAATCCTTGAAGGTGGACTGGCCCCTTACAAGACCTCTGGGTACTCTCTTGTGTAGGTATATAAGAATACAGAAAATTTTATAGTGATCATTCCTAGGTCACTTCTAAACCCCCTTAATATTTACAGAGGCTGTGGTCTCTTAACGATGTGCGTGCATTCAAATGGAGGTAAACATGAAATTATTTATAACTGAATGGGACGTGTAGCCGTACCACTGACACCACTAGCTTTATTTGTAATCAAGATTTCTTTTTAGAGCAATTAAGCATAGGAGGTAGTAAGGAACATTCAAGGGTGACTTAGCCCGATTCTTGGTTTCAAGAATAGGGCCTGCTTCACTGCTACAAAGACCAGGCAGGAAGCACCTCGCCGAGTTTTCTTGGAAAGTCAGTTCGAAAGTTGACAGGCGGGATCCTTTGGTAAAGTTACACTTGACAGGTTTTGAACCCCGTAAGTCAAAAGTGGGAAGGCCAGCAACCCACGCTAATGGTGTAATTTTTCAAGCAGCTGTCAAAAACGACGTTAGGACTTTAAGGTCCAAAGTCCCAAACTAAAGCTAGGTGATTGTAGCAGTGAGAATTATGGTTAACTCCCTAAATTCGAATTGTTCAAATCGGCCGAAATTAGGGTAGTAACTTGGAGGCAGAGTTGAAGCTGTGAAGATTTCTTGCTTCAAAGCAGAGTCAGTCTGCTAGAGCAGTCTCTGAACAACTCTCCAAGTGTACAGCCGAAAAATTGGCATCACTGGCAGCTTGGTTCGAAAGTCAAAGTTAAAAACAAAATTATGTTTAAGTGTGTTACTGGAACAGTCTCTGAATAACTGCAAAATTAATTAGACACAAAAATTAGTGTGAATCTTAATTTGGCTTAAAAGTTTAAGTGAAAGTGTAATCACTTCTAAGTGTTGTGCAAAAAAAAAGCAGTCACTAAATAACTAGCCAGGGACACGGTCGCCAAAGTTTGAGTGATTTCAAGTTTGTTTAAGGGGTTAAGGACAAGTGCTGTTACCTGAATATCAAAAAGTGCCCATTAAACAGTGTGTGGTTGTGCCTAGCTATAAACACTCTTATATTTCCCACTAAAGCGAGGCCCATATGTGGACTGAATCTCATCGCTCTAGTGCGAATGCAGTACCTATCACCTGTAGTTTCCGGTTTAT
>NW_019727401.1:96032-97543 GCF_002891405.2 Cryptotermes secundus | reverse complement strand
AATTTTCTTTATAAAATCCAGAACGCACAGCATTGACGAGACATAAATAAATAAATAGAGAACAGTTAATACTCCCCACACCACCCTGAATGGCGCTAGATCTATTTCCAACTCGGATTCACACTACCAGCATTTGGGACCGCTGATATGTCCTACATGGAGCTAGAATGTGTCTCCAAGATGGAGACGCTGTTCACAACCGTTTCATGAACATAAGTCGCTGCCCTATAATCTCAAACTGATATCGTCGATAAACAACCAAACAAAAACAAAACAAACTTCGTGGCCTATAGTCCGCAAGCGAACTATACCGACTGAGAGACTGGTCGGCGAAGTTGGTGCCAACTTTACCGGATAGAGGGCATCACGTGGTCAGCGCAACGGATCCCCACGGCCGTTAATCTCGGTTTTCTAGACCGGAGCCGCTATTTCCTTGAAACAGCTCCTCAATTATCCTCATGAGCGTAAGTGGACCCCGTTCCAGACCCACTACTTCTCAGAAAATCTGTTACCGTCGGGAATCGAACCCGGACCTCTGGATCTCTAGCCAGAAACTCTGACCACTAGACCACAGAGGCGGTCCCATAAACAACCAAATAAAAGGAAAAAGAAACGGGGTTCAGTATACGCCTTAAGAAATGTTCAAGAAGCCGTCAGGTAGCTACTAGGTTATCACAGATGCTAAGCCATAAAACGGTTTTACGTGCGCACATGCGCTCTTGTTTATTTGTATTCCCATGTGATCCTCCAGGACAGACTCCTGGCCTACGAACTTGCTGAAAATTTGAAGTGCAGTACTGCATCTACTTCACAGTTTATCTACGTGTTGATAAACTTAACTAAACTTTCCTTCAAGGCCTCAAGGCAAATATGTGATTAACTCTGAAAATATGTCAAGTGTTCTAACATACTAGACCGCCTCTGTGGTCCAGTGGTCAGAGTTCCTGACTAGAGATCCAGAGGTCCGGGTTCGATTACCGGCGTTACCTGATTTCTTCTGAGAAGTAATGGGTCTGGAACAGGGTCCACTCAGCCCCGTGAGTATAATTGAGGAGCTATTTCAAGGAAATAGCGGCTCCGGTCTAGAAAACTGAAATTAACGGCCGTGAGGATCCGTTGCGCTCACCACGCGACACCCTCTAACCGCTAAAGTTGGTACTAACTTCGCCGACAAGCGGCGGTCGCTCGGTAGGTATAGTTCGCTTGCGGACTACATGCCACGGAGTTTTATGCTCATTCATGCGTTTCCTTTCACATATTTTCATTCCATCTACCACCAGGGGGAGCTGAGGTGGTTAGAATTTTCGATTGACATAATCCTTCCAGCCACACTATGGCCCTGGGATCGACTCAACCTCTAACAGAAATGAGTACTGGAATCCTCCTGCGGGTAAAGGGCGGCCAGCGCGTAAGGCTAACAACCTCACTGCCATCTGTGAGCTGATTGTCTAGAGAAAATGTGGTGTGGGAGCCTCTACGTCTCTACGTCTCACGTCTTGTTAAAGGGTTAA
>NW_019727401.1:80271-96017 GCF_002891405.2 Cryptotermes secundus | reverse complement strand
GGGGGGGCTTGTGGTTTACAACGC
The DNA here is from genome assembly GCF_002891405.2 of Cryptotermes secundus. Lineage (NCBI taxonomy): Eukaryota > Metazoa > Arthropoda > Insecta > Blattodea > Kalotermitidae > Cryptotermes > Cryptotermes secundus. Next base: position 95,993 of record NW_019727401.1, on the reverse strand, counting down.
GAATAATGGGATCCTTGTGTTGTTCTCTTTTGGTTCCGATGCTGATATTTGCGTCGTATCAAGCCATTCGGAGTCGTAATATGAGCCTACTCATTACCTTGTAACATTTCAGGGCTTGCTTGTAAATATTTACTTCCAGAAACGGCCATTCTGAGCTGTATTGCCTTCTCGCTGTGCAGGTGAGTGTTGAGTTACAGAACACATACGTGCTGGCCACGTCAGCAAGACTGACGTCAGCGTTTCCACTCTGCAAGGGGCAAGAAACAGCCAAGCGAAGGCGGAGGCCGGCCACAAAGAGTTGCTGGCCAAATTGGACGCCGATAGGAAGGCTGCCCGAGAAGAGTGGAAAGCCTGGCGAGAAGAGATTGCCGCGAGAACGGCTCGGGAAGAAGTCCAACGCGAAAGAGACATGAAGGCGATGGCCTGCCAAGAGATGGAGGCACGTCTGGAAGAGGAAAAAGAGCCTACCTCGGTGGAGGGGAAATCTGAGGTGGCCAAAAAAAAAATATGAGGTCCCCATAGTGATGCCGGTCACAGAACCGAAGAAGAAACGGCGTAGGCACTGGATGTTAGCTACAGAGCGGCGAGGAACGCCGAAGGAACGGACCCAGGGCAAAGATCAGTACCGAAAGAAACTGACCACCGCCGGCATGATGACCCACCGTGGAAAAGTGGCACGGCGCAAGGGACATGGGCTTCAGAGGCCAGACAAGAACAACGTCGTACCGAAAACCACCAAGAGACGGACGTTCGGAAAGAAATTTTGGAAGAGCCCGGGATACAAAACTGGGATAAATAACCCATGCACAATACGGCATGTGCGTCTTAAGGTCGAGACGACATCGGAGGACATCCACAGAGGCCTCGGGGTACGGGGACAATGGGAGAGTTGCGCATTGTATCGGCACGTTGCTACGCGACAACTCTGTGAATGCTTGGATAGCGCAACAGGAAGTGCGAGTGAAGTCACATATCCCCACTCATCCCGTTACAACGCGACGCTTGGTAAACACTCCTCCCCGCTAAGCTGAGACGTCATGCAAGAGTGGCTTCCGTGCTGTTTTCTGTGTGGTATGCGAGAGGCCTATATAAGGGTCGAATGCATTCGCCGAGACAGTGTGAGTTGATGTCTAGCAGTCGCCGAGTTCAGTTGTATCGAATGAATGGAATCGAGATAGTTGAAGTCTGGCAGTGACTACAGCAGGATACTGAAGTTGTGAATTATGTAAGTGTGGATAAAAGTGTGCAATAAATTCGCTAGATCCAAGACCGGCGTGAAGTTATTTGTCGCGTCACGCAGCCAACACGCGACAACATATTTCCAGTGAATCAGGCGACGACTTTCAAAGAGCAGTCAAGAGATGTGAACACATACCAAATTACTTTCACATAAACATTTCAATCATGAAAAACAAAAACCGATCATGTGTCATAATGCCTGAAAGAAGATATAAATGTAAGATGTAAACTTCAGAGAAGATGTGCAATTATATAAAGAACAGTGATATAAAAACGTTACAAAGGACAAAACTAAAATTTTATAATGCAGTGGCGATTCCCATGCTGACTTACGCAAGTGAAAACTGGACAATAAACCGATCAGACAAAAGGAAAATTAGACGGGGTTCCTATGTCCAGTAGCTAGATTCACACTCCTAGCTCAAAAATAAAATGCAGACATACAAAAAGGATCCTTATTGAAGAAGCAGATGCAAATAGTTTAGATGTAATTCAACTTAGACTGGTATCATTGTACCCCTGATGATGACCCGGTATAAAGGTCGAAACAAATGTTGATACGATAGTGTCTACTTTGTTTTTAAATACAGAATATTGTTGTGTAGACTGTATACATGTATATACTTTATATAGACATACGTTCAGAATTAAAAACATTTAATTTAACTAAGAGAACAGAAAGGTAAAGATAAGGCAAACTTGTCCCCGTGTTTAACTAATTAAGCACTACGCCATGAAGACGTATGGTGAAGTGGATGTATAGATCCACATTTTGACCTCGACACTATCTGGAGGTGAGTGGTCAACTTCACGCCTCAGCCGCTTTACCCCCGGGGAAAGAACCCTCTGTATCCATTGGATAGGAGATTGGGTGGACCCCAGAGGCGGTCTGGGTGCTGTGGACCCTACCGAGACTCGGAACCCCGACCCTTCGGTCGTCTAGCCAGTAGCTAGACGCTATACCGACAACACTATAAGAAAACGGACAAACATATTTTAAGAATTACAATAGACAGATTCCCTAAGTTATTAACATAAACCCATGGACACCGAAGAATAGGGCGATGGGAGGATATATACGAGTATATATATATATATATATNTTCTCCTGAAGTCGGAAACAGGCTTCTTCCTTGAAGACCAAGCGAAAAAATGCATTGATTTTTATTATAAATTTTGTCCTCAATTCCAATTCTTCTAGGACTAGAAGAGCATATCCCAAGTATTCCGTGGGAACTATATGGTTGAGAGCCAGTGTTTGGAGCTGCTATCAAATCATACATTATATACACACAGAGGTGCGTACCTGAACGAACACATCCACTTTAATTTGTAATAAACATTCTGATATAATTTCAAGGTAAGTTCTCTTAAAAATTCCTTAAATATCTTAAAACATACTGAATGTTACTAAATTAAAAAAAAAACCAGAAGGCAGGAAATTTCTCACCAGTGGCATTCAAATTTTGCTTAAGTCTACCAGTATTTCGGGCGGGGAGGAAGGTGCAAATACTAAAGACAGGGCCCCATACAGGTCAGTCTCTCGAACAGTAAATAGATTCACAAGGCCGCCTGTTTGCAGGCAGCTGATTGACAATGCTATTCCAAGACTTCAACACACAGAACGCGATGTAAATCAGGAACCGGTGCCCACATCCCAGCTCATTAGTGTTGAAGGATGTACACCTCTTACACAGAACATAATGAACGTAGAAATGTGATTCCCGCGAAATAGGGGGTGGGGGGCAAATTACCGAAGCAGTGATAGATTTATCGGTGAGGTGTGCTGTTAAACTTTATAAGTAAAACGTTGCTGATCAGTCGATATCAGAGCCCATTTCTTTTCTTATGAAGCTTGGCCTTTGCTAGGAAACAACAGCCAATCATAATATGGGGTTGAGGATAGCCTTCAGCCAAGACCCTCAGTTGTCGCTTGGCTGTGGTCCTAAGCAGTTCAGTGCAGTATGATGTTTTCGCGTTTTATCGCTTCGCCGCCGAAAATGTGTGGTTTGAAAAAAAAATATGCAAAGGTTATTAAATGAAATGGTCGAAATCATGCGAAATATTATAATAATCTTGACCGCCTCTGTGGTCTAGTGGTCAGAGTACCTGCCTACAGATCCAGAGGTCCGGGTTAGATTCCCGGCGCTACCAGATTTTCTGAGAAGTAGTGGGTCTGGAACGTGGTTCACTCAGCCTCGTGAGGATAATTGAGGAGCTGTTTCAAGGAAATAGCGGCTCCGGTTTAGAAAACTGAAATTAACAGCCGTGGGGATTCGTTGCGCTGACCACGCGACACCCTCTATCCACAAAAGTTGGCACTAACTTCGCCGACAAGCGGCGGTCGCTCAGTCGGTATAGTTCGCTTGCGGACTAAAGCCACGGAGTTTATTATTGGATGACAGCGACAGGGAAGACGGAAATGCGGACGACGAGACATAGCTCAAACTCTGTCCGATTTACAATGTCACACTCCTCACCCTGTTGCATGGCGTTCTCTTCTGACTGGTTTCCCGCAAGCTTCATGAGGGCAGCCTATAGGTGAGAATTTATTACCCATCATGCAACTGAACCAGAGTTTCTCTCGGCACTTACTTAACTAACGTTTCCTTACTTTTCAACATATATTTTATATCCTACAAAATTTCATATTAGCATCAAACATCTTAACGCAGTCTACATTCAACTTAGTGATCGATTAGTTTTTTTCTTTTTTTGCAATCTCATGTGCAACAGTATGTTCTATAAAATTTATTAGAAGTTATTCATTTTAAAATTTTATCACTACATGTTTCGTCAAATTTGGTCATCATCAGGTGTTAAAATTATTGGACGGGGAAACTGCGGTCTTCTCTTTTGTTGCTTATGTTGTTAGTTAGTTACTTAGTTAGTTACTAGAGAGGGTGGTTTTCCCCCATGCACTTAGACCTGTAGTGGTCCATTGTGCTTCCCTCTATGATTTCTACCAGCCTCTATATCCTGCCGGTATTGGTGCTTACCATCAGTCCCGCCCAGCCAGCGAGACCGGCTCTACTGGCTGAGAAGTATCTATAATGCTTCCCCCCTCTACCGGAGGCATTAGTGACTGCTGTTGGGCGGCAAACGTCAGAAATTTTGCTCAGTGACCTCCTTTGGAGGTATGAGGTTCTTTTACGTACCGTAAAGCTACGACACGGGACCCACGGCTTAAAGTCCCTCCCGGAGGACTTGTTCCCTGAATTTTTCCGCCCTTAAAAATTCGACGACCTCCGCCGTACCACACGTCATGAGGTGGGAATGTTACCTCTAGACTACGGAGGCCGCTTGCTTATGTTGTTTGTGTATATATGAGTGTCCCTTCAATGCGCATGTGCGGTTGAGTCTGTGGGTTGTATTCCCTCCTATTGTGTTTTGTGATGCGCACTTTTTTTATTTCACTGAGCTCTGTGTTCATTTGTATATCTTGATGGATCATGTAGTTGTTTATGTAGCAAGGTGCATTCACAATGGAACGGAGAGTCTTGGATTGAAAACGCTGTAGGACTTTAAACTTTAAATTTTGGGATAAATCCAATGATGCTATAAATAATTAATTACATATTACTGCTACAAGTCGGAAGGTCGCGGGTTCAAGTCCCGATGAGGTCATTGGATTTTTTTCAATTGACCTAACCCTTCCAGCCGCACTATGGCCCTGGGGATGACTCAGCCTCTAACAGAAACGCGTACCAGGAATTAATTAAATAATTTTCCTGGGGAGTAAAGCGCGGAATGTGGGGCCCTCAACGTCTCACAACCGTATGGGCCTCCACGGCATGTTACAGGGATAGCTTTACCTTACTTACTTTCTACTTTTTGCTATGTAAACCAGGCATACCACCATTTCAGTGTGGCTGGCACCGTGATGCCGCAGACATTTCACCTCCCTTCCCAGTGGCGAAGTAACATATCAGGTAGAAGTGATATCTGTGACGGCTTCAGCAATCTTGTTCTTTTGTACATTCACACTTCTTGCTAAGTGTGGCTGCAACACTATTCATTAGACAGACCGCCCATTAAAATCATGTCTGTTAGTGTCACGCCTGGTGTAATGGAAGGGCAGGAAATTAGCCTATCAATTCACTGCCCTCAAAAGTGACAACTAACACATCCTTTTTTCTTGAAATGCACTGCCTCTGAAGCTTTCTGCTTTGATACGTAAATTAACAATGGCGATCCACAACGAAGTTCAAATATTCAACAGGAATTTGCACTTCTAAATTACCAGAGATAAATTAAAGACTTGTTGGTGTTCTTGCATCAGCCGGAACTTAGTGTTAACGGCTATATTAAAGCGATATGTAATTAGTCACAGCCCATGACATTAAATTTCCAAATGCCAGAGTACTTTGCATTCACTCTGTCACCAATATTTTTTATGTAATTTCATAAAACAACAATAGCTTCTAAAACTTTATGAGGTGGCAAACAATCCACGCATTCTTCTTCCTGCGTCTATACACACAAACTCGTGAAGTATGTTCCAAACCTTTAAAAAGAACTCCGTGGCCTGTAGTCCGTAAGGGAAAAATACCGACCGAGCGACCGCAGCTTGTCGGCGAAGTTAGTGCCAACTTTAGTGGATAAAGGATGTCGCGTGGTCAGCGTAACGATCCCCACGGCCGTTAATCTCGGTTTTCTAGACCGGAGGCGCTATTTCCTTGAAATAGCTCCTCGATTATCCTCACGAGGCTCAGAAAATCTGGTAGAGCCGGGAATCGAACCCGGGACATCTGGATTTGCAGCCAGGAACTCTGACCACTAGACCACAGAGGTGGTCCAAACGCTCCAAAAGGGATTAGTTTATCCAGTGCTTCAACAAGGAAGCCGTCAGTATAACTCAGTATACAGTCAACGTTAATTTTGCTTTTGGGATGGTAGAAACGCATACACATCGGTTGCACGACCGCAATGTCGGAGATACCGGCTCTCAGTCAAGGTCCCCCCGCAATCCTATGTGACACGCTTCCTGTCTTCCGTCCTTTCTTCCAGCAGCCCATTACTACATCCTGCACAAATTTTTAATTACTTTCCAATCTGTGACAGGAATAATCCTCCTCTAAACGCCATCGAACACAGTCGGATATGTAGTTCCACAGACAGAAGGCACTCAACAATGCAGCGGACTGCTAACAGCAAATTCTGGTATTAAACTTTAGCTTCCGGGTTAAACGGGCTGTTATCTGCTTATTAGAGGCTATTTTACAACGTTTTCCCACTCCTTATTCAGTTTACGTCTCGTCCAGAATTCACTATACTTAAACCAGCCTTTTAATACAAACTTGGCTTGTCACGAGAAACTGTAACATATCCATAAATGTGTTGATGTGTGTACATGTTTCATGGTGTCAATGGTGTGACATTCGCCAAAACAATAACAAGTAAGTACTGACAATTCACTGCAATAAAGGAACCCTATGGTATTGAAACCAGTGTAAAGGCAGTAAACTGTGTTAAATTGCAGCAATCTTCATTGGCCATTTTGGCGAAATCGTCCGCAGCTACTGACATGTAAGTGACTAAGAGCGGTATCGCGCTAGGATGCCACGGCAGCGACACCAACAGCGATGTCTTGGCGTCCAGCTGCCAGAGGACGTCAATGGACTGGCCTCAGATTGTCGCGTGATGTTGATTTGGCCTTTGCCTTCGTGGCAGCGATGCCAGCAGCATTAGCATTTGGCATCTTAGTTGGCAGCGATGCCAGCAGCATTAGCACTTGGCATCTTGGTTGGCAGCGATGTCAGCAGCATTAGCACTTGGCATCTTAGTTCGCAGAGATGCCAGCAGCATTAGCACTTGGAATCTTGGTTGGCAGCGATGCCAGCAGCATTAGCACTTGGCATCTTAGTTGGCAGCGATGCCAGCAGCATTAGCACTTGGCATCTTGGTTGGAAGCGCTGTCAGATAGATTCCAAGTGCGATATATGACTACTAAATTAATACACTGTGTTTGGCCGAGATGCTGGCAGCTGCGCCATGGCCTCCCGTTGGCATCCTAGTGCGATACCGCCCTAAGTGCTCACGTGTACATTCATGATCCGTTATGACTCTCCCGTTTAGCAGCAAGCATATAGGGCCTACTGGGCCCTGCACATCCGTGAAATGTTCACCACTTCAAGAGAGTAAAACTGAAGAGTGGTACGACGTGTCTGCCCTAGACTACTATCTTAACATGGTGGAAAGGCCTGCCTGTTCTCATCATCTGGAGAGGTATGCTAGAAGAGGCGTAATCTTCTGGTAGAATCACCCATGCTGCATAGCTAGAAGGACAGGAGTCAATTATAGTCTATTTTTTTCCATGCATAATGCAACATTCTGATAACACTGATTCACAATTAACCCATATAATGGTCGTTAAATATATAAAATGTCATTCAAATATACGGTATAATAAAATTGTGCAGGCAACAAGCAGAAGTCATAAAAAATCATGAGAATGAGCATGTTCAGGATGAGGTGAACCCAGACATAGAAAATACAAGTCTTAAACTTGGCAGTGGTCAAGCTTATGGCCATTTCAGTGACTAAGTCGCTATTGTTGCTGATCTGGTTTGCAAAACCTGGACTGACAGGAAAGAATTTTCAATAACATGCTACATGTATATGTATGCAATATGTACACTTGACAAAAGGCCAAGCATATTCATAAGAGAAAAATGCATCCTTTCATCATAGAGTATAGACTTGAAAGGATTCTGACGGTGGTGTATGCTGTACAGAACTATTGTATATGCATTATCACAATGCTAGAAGCTACAAGAAGATGGCCTCATGTGGCCGAAATATAATAGTAGCAATTATAACATATGACCCCTTGGCCATATGGTTCTTGGCCCCTAATACGTCAACATCCCCTGCAGACAACATTAGCAGCTGATGCACATCTAGCAGAGGGACAATTTGTACACGAGGAGCAGACATTGAACTATGCAAAGTCTCTCACACACCGGGCAGGAACTCGAAGACCAACAATTTCCAAAACGGAAGAACAGAGTTTAGAACCAAAATAAACTTGAGTAAGAAAGAGTGTATCAAGGCGATGCCTCCTCATACGTAAAGTGTGCAATTTTAGCCCCTCCAAAGCAAGGACAGTAATTGACTTTAGATAAGAAACGAAGATGATGATGATACACACTGTAGAACCTATAGAGATTTACAGAAACTGGAAACCTCGCAAATACTACCGGATTCCATACTGTAGCGTGTAGAACCGTTGCTGAGTAACGGTCACGAAACGACGCCCATTTCTGGGGCGGCGGGTTCTTAAAACACTGTTATGAAACCTGTTTCTGAGCAACAGCTCGGTAAACACGTTCCCGCGGCAAAGAATACGCATGCAACAATGTGGTCCGTGCCGAGAAGTTATAACCTGGACAGTTAGAGTAATGGGTTCGATCGAGTGTTCATTTCTGCAAGGAAGGCTGAGAAAATATGGCGTTATACTCAAATTGACAATTCAGATGTGGGATATTCGCCGGACAGTAACGATGTGTGTACAGAAACTGAAGAATCTCCACTGTTGGGAGCTGTTGCCAAGCAACGACTAGTAAGAACACTGCAGACTGGAGAAGACTTAACGTATAGTGATTTAAGTGTAGAAATAAGCTATAGAGTTGTAGTTGTTTGTGGTTACGACGTGTAAGCGGTCAATAAATCTATTCACCGACTTCTTCTACAGTCACCTCTAAATGGTGATTAGTATCATTGCAATATTTGGGCTAAAAGGCCTGAGGAACACTATGAAAATATTAGAAAATCAAAGTGTTCGGATAGAGAATAAAACCGGACACCTTCACGCTTGATGCAATGAATGTGAGCTTTAAATGTCCGGTAATATCACACAGAGGTGAACGAACTTTTTAAAACTTAACTTGCCTACAAAGCCAACAAAAGTGGAAAGAACCGTCAAGCTTCCTTAGAGACAGAAACCACATTATATTGATAAATGCCATCTCTAGGAACGTTACAGAACCAACATCATCTGACGCTTTAACTTAAAGGCGGTAAAAATATGTTTAATATTATATTCGTGGCCCTCGGAGCCGTCTCTATATATAAGCTCAAGAGCCGACAGCAGAAATGAACTACCTACGTTATTTGCTCTGTCACTCCAGGAGTGAACCAACCACTTCACTCGGGCACAATATCCCAACACGTGTGACCACGCATTGCACAATCCAATTAAGAAATCCCCTTCCAAATGCCTCATGCCAACAAGTGAAGTGTGTCGCGACCTTTTTATACCGCTTCAAACAGTGCCAAGCCTGGGAACCACTTCTCTACACCACGAAAGCGTATAAACAGCCAAACTAATTCCAGTTTGAAGCAGGTTACTCCTGCAAGAATTTATAAGGCATAATTTCTATTAAAATGCGTCCGTACGCATGGAGAGATTAGACTTATTACAAATTACGATATACCTTTTTGTCCTGTCTTCATGAAACATTTCCACCAGGATACTTGAAACATTCAAAACATAACCTCAACTTCAAAAATGAACCTTGCTAGCTGCATCGCGCGGCTACAAGGCGTGGATTACTCCTGTTTTATAGGGTCTACGGAACTCCGTGGCCTGTAGTCCGCAAGATAACTATACTGACCGAGCGACCGCCGCTTGTCGGCGAAGTTAATGCCAACTTTAGCGGATAGAGGGTGTTACGTGGTCAGCGCAACGGATCCCCACGGCTTTTAATCTCGGTTTTCTAGACCGGAGCCGTTATTTCTCCATTCAAGTAGCTCCTCAGTCATCCTCACGAGGCTGAGTGGACCCCGTTACAGACCCACTACTTCTCAGAAAATCTGGTAGCGCCGGGAATCGAACCCGGACCTCTAAATCTGTAGCCAGGAACTCTGACCGTTAGACCACAGAGGCAGTCATTTATAGGGTCTACGCTTCAGCAATTGTGTTGCCGTCTTTGCAATAGACTTCGGCACTCCAGTCTCTTGAGCTAGAAATTTCAGTGATTTTCTAGGTATATCTTCAAGTCTGGCCTCTGTGTCATCTAGCTTCACTTCAGTAAGCACTCGACGCTTATATTTTGTTTCTTGTCTGTTAACAAATCCGCTGATCTAAGTTTATTCGCCAAATCTTAAAATGTTTGTCTGTAGGGAACTCTTTCATCATGAAATTTATGTTGAAATTTTCGACGATATTTTGTAGCAGATCTGCATTTCACGTAACTCACATACAGAAACACACGTTGCTCTAAAGTATACCGTACCATGATGGAACCCACTGCTTACTAATTGTAAGAAAACAAACGGCTAATGGAGCTGATACCTGCCGCCCACTGCTGACAAATCATAAATTGACACGCATGAACTGCATTGCTCGCCGTGAAACACAATGCCGTCAAACGATCTACAAAGTTAATAACTTCTCTTAATTCGAAACTTTATCGATCATTGGGCATAATGATTCATCGGCTAAATTCGTATGCGTCTCGCATCCGGCGATGCACCGGTCGCGGTGAATCGCAGAGCCGTGAACCGGTCAAGAAAGGTAAGAACTTCCTTGTATTCTGTCATTCTACGACTGTGGTTAAAGGTTCGGCCACACAGAGCGCTACGCTATGTTCGCTACGTACGCTACGTATGCTACGTACGCTGTGTACACTCTGCGACGCAGCTAACATAGGGAACATAGCGTACATAGCGTACGGAAGTCTGTGTGGCCAGTCACATTGGCAATAAAGGGAGATATTTTTCTGTTCGTACAGCGAACATAGCGTACGTAGCGTGCGTCGCGTACGTAGCGCTCGGTGTGGCCGAACCTTAAGACAGTGGGGTTCAAACGCATACATTTCAAGAGGGTGGTCAATGTACAAGACAGACAGGTGGCCATGATAGAGGGTGTTGGCCGTATATAAATGGATACCACCAGCTCCGTGAAACGCGGTCAGCTTACAGAGGTGGCCAGCATCACAGGTTTTGCTGTACTGTCAATAGTAATACCTGTAGAAGCAGGATTCGTCTGCTTATTTACAAGGACGTGCGTTAATATAATGAAATAAAATTTAAATAATATAGAAAACATGGCGTAACAGTACGTACCAAATACGTCATTATAGCAATTATTTAAAAACCTAGAAGTGTGATAATTTATTGGAATTCTGCCATGATTTCCACCACAGGCGGTACGTCAGGACAAGCACAGAGCACGTGCAAGACCAAACAGGTGTACTCCTGGCAGGCACAAATCTTGGTAATGTGACGTTTCATATTTTTCGTATCCCACTGGCTCTGATGTTCATTTATTGGAGATAAATTTTTATTTTCATGTGGTTTACTTAATGGCGTTTTCAAAAGCTTGAATCATGGGACGATTGGCGCATAAGGAATTTACAAACGATGCGGTAGTGACCTAACCTGAGCTACTGTTCCAGAATCTTTCTACAGGAACTAACGGAAATCACTAATAACATTACGACAGTTGGTCTCTGAGCCGAACACGACTATTAATACTTCGATCAGGACGTCCAAAAAAACAAACTCCGTGGCCTGTAGTCCGCAAGAGAACTATACCGACCGAGCGACCGCAGTTTGTCGGCGAAGTTAGTGCAAACTTTTGCCAATAGAGGGTGTCGCCTAGTCAGCGCAACGGATCCCCACGGCCGTTAATCTTGGTCTTCTAGACCGGAGCCGCTATTTCCTTGAAACAGCTCCTTAATAATCCTCACGAAGCTTGGACCCCGTTCCAGACCCACTACTTCTCAGAAAATCTGGTAGCGCCGGGGATCGAATCCGGACCTCTGGATCTGTAGCCAGGAACTCTGACCACTAGACCACAGGGGGGGGGGGGTCTCTGTGACTGAAATGAACCAAAATTTAATTCGTTCCGACAACACGGTAACTTTTTAGAACGTCAATCGAAATCGGAGATGTAGTTGAGACAATGCACGCAGATGGATAGGCAGATAAGGGCTCTCTCAACTATGAGTCCATTAAAAAAAAAGGCTGTGCACAGAACAAATAACAATAAAGAACTAAATGAGGGGCGTTCTGTTTCTTGCAGGCCGCAGTGCGATAGAGAAACCAGTCCTGCCTTCGCAGACTGCTACAAAATCAATAATTTTCAGTGTCTCTCTCTTCGGAAGAGCAAGCAGTAAGGTTGCTGGCACGGTCATAGACATTCGGGAATCCTCACTTACCCTCCTGTTACGGTGGTCAAACAAATTCTGAATGTGTTCAGTTGACCGAAGTTAATGTATATTCATATCAAATAATAAGCTCCCGAAGTACCTGTAACACCTGGGGGTACGCGGTTGAGGCACTATGCTTCGAGCCGGAAGGTCGCTGGTTCAAGATCCAATGAGGTCATTGGATTTCTTTCATTTGATCTAATCCTTCCAGCCGCATTATGGCCATGGGATTGACTCAGCCTCTAACAGAAATGAGTACCAGGAATATTCTTGGGGGTAAAGGGCAGCCGGCGCGTAAGGCTGACAACCTTGCCGCCATCTGTGAGCCATCATGTGGGAACCTCAACATCTCACACCCTTATGGGCCTTCACGGTCTGTTATAGGAATAGCTTTACTTTACTTTCCCAAAATATCTACTGTTTATATAACGATAGAAGATACTATAAATTAATAATTATGATACTTAGTGATACGTTTCAACCGCCTCTGTGTTCTAATGGTCAGGCTAATAAAATTTACATATCTTCGTGAAGATCTATTACCACATATTCTTCTGCAGCTGATGGCTGATATGTTGCGGTATTAGAATTATTTCAAATGCTCCACTACGATAATTAGATAGCAGTTTGCTGAAACAATTACTCTTACTGATGCGGTGTTCAGTTATCGCTGGACACGCTGCTTATTAAAACTATCGTCTGAAAAAATCGAAAATCTAAACAAGGCTCGTCCCACAATTATTTTGCAAGAAAAGTTGTGTAACGTTCATGACTTGTATACCTTCCACTGCATGTACGACTGCATCGTTGGGGTAGGATTCAAATCTGTTGAAGTTTCGCGGACGGCCTCTGTGGTCTAGTGGTCAGAGTTCCTGGCTACAGATCCTGAGTTGTATGCAGGAACATCGAATCAGAAACCACTTTCAAAATAACTGCCGTACATATTGTTATATATTTCAACTTACTAAAGCACTAAAAGTTAAATAAAGATAAAGCTATCTCAGTAAGAGGCCGTGGAGGTCCATAGAGTTATGAGACGTCGAGGCTCCCACATTTTCTTCACAGATGGCAGTGAGGTTGTCAGCCTCACGGGCAAGCCGCCCTTTACCACCAGGAAGATTCCCGGTACTCCTTTCTGTTAGAGGCTGAGTCGACTCCAGGGCCATAGTGCGGCTGGAAGTATTAGGTCAATTGAAAAAGAAATCAATGACATCGGGAATCGAACCTGCATAAAACAGAAACGTACAGTACTTGTCCCCAGTTTGACACGGCTTGACAAACTAATCATTTATTTCCTTTTCTGGTCTTCTGCTCCTTGTTTATTTAAATTAAGGAGACAGAAGTGGCATGATGTGAAATAATACACGGATCCATGAAGCGTGGACATAAATACAAACAAAAAGACAGAACGAGGCACAACCCGCGTTGTCTGAGACAGAATGCCGGCCGACACAATTTAAGACGTCGCGGATTTCTTAGAAAGGCAGAAACAAGGGTTTAAGCCTTCTTGAAACTATGCTTTATCAGATACAAAATCAATCTTTACCATAATCCTGAATATACTCTCCAATAAGTGGTATCAAAATCGCGATTGTCTCGGATAAATATAAGCAGTGCTTAAAAGGCCCTTAAATGCAAAATGACTGGGCTAGAAACTGGGGGTTTTAATGAATGAATGTACAAGGGGTGGGCCCCCTGGCCCCTGCACCGCGACCACAGTGACCTATTGTGCCTCCCCTTCTGATTACCCCTCAATAATCCTGCGCTTCGAATGACTCGTATAATTTGTACGTGGGGACGTCGAAATAGTCATTTGGTTCCATGAAATATTCACCCAACTGACGTAATCTTAAACAAGCTAAGGCCTCACATTCACACGAGATATGTGTGGCTGTTTCATTTTCTTCTTGACACCTCTCACAAGTGAGACTGTTACTTTGTCCCAATTTGAAGAGGTGTCCTTTGAGGTGACATTGTCCTGTAAGTAGTCCTACCACCCATCGTAGCTGGTTCCTGTTTAACTTCAACAGTTCCTTCGCTCTTTTAGTAGAGGGTCCTCGTATGAGTCCCAACGTGGGGGTTGCTCTTAAGGCGCGTCCACATTACTCGTGCTCGTGCTCGTGCTCGCCGGGAGTCTCGTCTGGCTTTTACTTGTGCTCGTAAATCTTCGTCCACACTACTTCAGTTGCTCGCCAGGCTTCGGCGCGTGAGGATCCGTATATTTACTCGTAGTGTGTATAGGCTGTAGTCGTATTTTAATTTATTTGCTATAGTGTTTAAATTAAAAATTTAAATTTTGCTTGTCTCGTGACTTCTCATATCGTCTACATTACTCGCGAGCATGACCACGAGCATGAGTAGTGTGGACGCGCCCTCACATACTATTCAGAAAAAATAGATCCTTCAACTTAATACGTGCTTCTGAGTTCACGAAAAGTTTGTCCGAGCGCCATGATATCTAATTTGAAATTGGCAGCGACAGGTTTCATCTGTGCAACACAGCACGTCTTCTATTGGCTGGCACGGCAACAGCGGCAACGCCTCAAACGTCAAGAGATTTGAATCCTGCTATAGTTTGACATAACATAAATCTCAATCACGAGCGAACATAAGCACACGTTACATTATGAATTCTTACTTTTCATGTTCTTTGCCCCTTAACTTAAGATGGACAGATTAATTTATGGCTGAATTCAGATTAGCAATTTTAATAACAAGGTACATGTCAATTAAGATATAATATTATAAAACATTATTAATGCCGTCCAGTGTGATTGATAAATGTTGTGATTTTTTGATCTTTCATCCTCTATATGTTTCGGTTGTAGCAGCCATCTTCAGAAGGACATTATCAATACATGCGGAAACTACTATTACAATGTAGTCATCAATACTTATAGAAACTACTATTACAATGTCAGATATAAAATATTATTCTGTAACAATTACTACGATATGCATGAATTTGTTAAATTATTATATAATAATATATATTACATACATGTAATATAATATATTGTGACGCGTTACCTTATGTCCATCACGCGACAACCGTTAATATCGGAACGGACACTTCCACTACAACGAATACGTGGAAATTGTGGAGTTCCCGCAGCGACAAATCGTAGCAACGAATTGTCGTTGAGTAACAACGGGTGAGACGAGACACGTTACCGGTGACATCTATAGGAGCGTTTCCATAACAACGGATTGCTGAACAGCGGTAACGGAACCGTGAGGAACGGTGCCCGGTATCCAGTCCGCATAGCCCCTATATAAGCAGAGCTTACGTCACGTACAGTGTAGGAAGACAGGGAAGTCTCA
>NW_019727401.1:79429-80200 GCF_002891405.2 Cryptotermes secundus | reverse complement strand
AAATCGTAGCAACGAATTGTCGTTGAGTAACAACGGGTGAGACGAGATACATTACCGGTGACATCTATAGGAGCGTTCCCATAACAACGGACTGCCTGAACAGCGGTAACGGAACCGTGAGGAACGGTGCCCGGTATCCAGTCCGCATAGCCCCTATATAAGCAGAGCTTACGTCACGTACAGTGTAGGAAGACAGGGAAGTCTCAAATCTGAGACAGTAAAATATGGTCGCGAGTCTCAAGGGACTCGGACCCGAGAAAGACTGCGCTGGCAAGGGCCAGCAGCATATATAGAAAACAGACCCGTCTTCTCGTCAGAGAGGGCGCCCCACAAAAGCAAGACCGTAAATGTCAAACAGTAATTAATATCTGGTCATGAGCCCCAGATGGGGTTCGACACCAAGACTTACTGACTGACTGACCGTCAGTCGCAATTCGACTTCGACTTCGTACAGAGTATTGAGAACGAGACAGTCTTGGGATAACCGTGATCTAGGACAGTTCAGATGTCGCACTGGAGTATTGGGCCAGAAGTCAAGTGATACTGCAAGCGATAATAGTTGTAATGTGTGTAAGTGTGAGTGTGCAATAAAGATTCCCTAAATCCGAGCCCCACGTGAATTTATTTGTCGCGTGACATACCTAACACGTGACAATATATAATATAATAATATATATTAGAACCACTACAGTCCACCGCTCTACCAACTGAGCTACCAGAGGATGTCGATTGAGGCACTATACTAAAAGCCGGAAGCTCGCGGGTTCAAGT